>NC_143228.1:9090909-9393939 GCF_030267445.1 Bombyx mandarina | reverse complement strand
ACGTTAACAACAAACAAGTCTTTTGCATTTCGAACGTAGCACTGCTAAAGAGCAAACTTCTTTTAGTTCAAAAATCAGTCATGTGCGGCATGTACGTTCGCTCGATTTCCTGTCAGGGGGACGTCAGGGGGGGTGAAGACGAGTTGGGGGAAAACGGTGGGGACACGAGCGGCACCAGCTCTGGCTGGAGCCGCGGCCCGCGTCACACGGCCGGCTCCGGCGTTATCTCAGCGAACTTTACTTCGCGTCCGCGCCGCAACGATGCTGGCCTCCTGGGTGGACTGCGCTTGCGGGCTGGCGTTTGTAAACTTGCCGATGAAGACTGTGCGACCAATCGCGGAGGCTGATTGAGTCGTCCGAACGGTGACTGTCGGAGAAACTGTCGTGCTACCACTGGCTGCCAGTACGATGCCCCTGGTAATAAATTGGTAGTACATTAAATTATAATCAGCGTAACCGGTCAGTTCAGTATCGATTCTATTAACGGCTTATTTTTGTCCACTGTTGGAAATAGGCCTTTTTTTATTGCTTAGACGGGTGAACGAGCACACAGCCCACGTGGTGTTAAGTGGTTACCAGAGCCCATAGACATCCACAACGTAAATGCGCCACCCACCTTGAGATATAAGTTCTAAGGTCTCAAGTATAGTTACAACGGCTGCCCCACCCTTCAAACCGAAACGCATTACTGCTTCACGGCAGAAATAGGCAGGGCGGTGGTACCCACCCGCGCGGACTCACAAGAGGTCTTACCACCAGTAATATCCATCCAATATAATACCATAATCAGCGTAACCGGTCAGTTCAGTATCTATTCTATTAACAGCTTATTTTTGTCCACTGTCGGAAATAGGCCTCTTCTAAGGTACGCCACACGTCCCAATCCTGGGCCGTTCGTCTCTACCTACTACCGGATATGACCAGCCCATTGTCACTTCAACTTGTTTATGCTTTGGGTCATGTCGGTAACTTTGGTTCTTTGGCGTATCACTTCATTCCTGATACGATCCCTCAGAGAAACACAGAGCATAGCTCATTCTATGAGTCGCTAAGTGATTTTGAACTTTCGGACCAGCCCTGCCTTCATTCAGTGTAAGTCAGTAACCATTGCAGTTGCGTAATTGTGAGTTGTCATTTACGAATTCACTACAGTCCAAAATTGATTAACTTAAAACATCAGTTTATTGCAATTATTTACCTTGTATCTGACCCTTGGGTGCGGGGGTGCGAGCTCGCCAGGCAGCACTACGGAGACGTCCACGGGCACCTTCATGCACCGCGTCAACACTGGCAGACCGCGTCAGATGCAACGGTGTACCTTCTCGTTCGCCCGCCGCACCCAATCCTAAGCCTTCACTCACTGAGTATAGTTTGTGAGTAATGTCTTTACCTAGAATACGATGTGAGATCAAGGATTAAGAATTTTAATCAAAAAAAGCATAACGATGATACGATTGTCTTTTGGTTAATTGGTAAAAAGACATTTAATAATTTTTCGATACGAATATAGAAAAAAGTACAAGACAGCGGCTTGGCTCTGCCCCTGGCATTGCTGAGGTCCATGGGCGACGGTAACCACTCACCATCAGTTGGGCCGTGTGCTCGTCTGCCTACAAGGGCAATAAAAAAAAACAGTAGTAGCCATGAAAATTTAAGATGATGACTGCCTTTTATGTTATATTTAATTTTATTCTCATAATTAATTACAAGGTGAATGAACGAAACTTTTATCAATTAATCATTTTAACAAATTGTTTTATATATATTTTCATGTGATCTTAATATTTCCAAAGTTACAGTGCAGGGTTACCGGGCTTCACTAATCCAATCTGTGGGAAAATGAGTTTATTGTTTGCTTGTTTGTTACACGTCTTAATACTAAAACGACCCTCCTGATATTTTGCATACACGTTATGTGCGGTGCATAAAAGGAAATAATCGTAGGAAAAACAGGATTTCCAAGATACATATTAAATTTCTACATTAACGCAAGTAAAATTTATTTTATAATGCTACTTGTAAACACGATTACAACGAAAAATTTTAACTTTAGATCATTTACACTGGTGGTAGGACCTCTTGGGAGTCCGCACGGGTAGGTACCACCACCCCGCCTATTTCCGCCGTGAAGCAGTAATGCGTTTCGGTTCGAAGGGTGGGGTAGCCGTTGTAACTATACTGAGACCTTAGAACTTATACCTCGAGGTGGGTGGCGCATTTACGTTGTAGATGTCTATGGGCTCCAGTACCCACTTAACACCAGGTGGGCTGTGAGCTCGTCCATCCATCTAAGCAATAAAAAAATAAAATAAAAATTAGTTTTAACGATTTCAATATTTTCAATACGACTGTTTGTATGTGATGTCATTTCCATGTCAACAGAATCGATTCCATTTTACATTTACATAAAAATGTGTCGGTGTTACCAGGAGATGGATGTGTTGTTTATTGAAGGCTCCAACTCGAATGTTTGTTGAAGGACGAAAATAACTGACGTAACTACACACACGCTAAAAATATTTTCGTATACTGAAAGTGTTTTAAATTAAAAAAATATATATTTATAAGATTTAATCTATTTGTGGAATGAGCCCTGGAAACGCTGACATTTCTTTCAGAGTTTTAAAAGTACCCACAATAAAAAAATCAAAAATGTTCTGCGATTTAATCTGTACTAATATATAAATCTACAGTGGTTTTTACGGATGTTCCGTTATAACTACTAAACCATGCATCCGATTGACTTGAAACTTGGTATCCATGTAGAAAATACATGCACTTAATGGATAGGCTAATATTTATATGAGTATTGGATCCCTAATAATAATGACAATAAATAATAATGTTAATTTTAAATGCCTAGCGAAGCAGGCGAGTACGGCTGATTGGTTTATAATTATGAAGGTAATTCTTGGACATATCTAATAATATGTGTCGAACCGAAGAATTGGCAGTTAATTGGTTTTACCTTTAGACGGGTGAAATTATACGTAGCATACAAAAATATTATGCCATATATTCGTTTATCACCATCCTGAGCAATTATTCTCTCTTGTTTGAGGATTTAACGATCGATTCTCAAGCTGAGTGATAAGATTCAGTTTGATATAAGCATTATCGTGGGATAGGATGGTTCGCCCCAAACACAACTCTTTTAACAAATTATATGTATGTATGTGTTTTTATAATCAAGTTTTGTAAGCCGTAGCGTTTCGCAGTATTAATGATTAGTTTTATTTAAGTCGTGGTTTCATTGAATTAAGCAAAAACGCTGAATCATCGACCAACGTTCTCGACTTTAATCAGTGCGCGATTGTATCGGTAAATTGTTTTGTATGGGAGTTTTGTATTGCTCATTTGTAGCGGGGTCGTTTTACTGAAACCTACACTCTACGAACGTAACTATATATTTTATTTTTATCTTCATAAATTTTTATCACGAATAGGTAGGTAGGTAGTTAGATACATCATTTATTTCAAACGTTAGCTATGCTAATTTGATTTTTGATGAAATCGTCTTTTTTATTTATTTATTGCTTAGATGGGTAGACGAGCTCACGGCCCACTTGGCTAAATGGTTACCGGAGCGCATAGACATCTACAAAGTAAATGTCGCCACCTACCTGGAGATATGACTTCTAAGATCTCAGTTTTTACAGTACAACGGCTGCCCTACACTTCAAACCGAAACGCATTACTGCTTCACGGCAGAAATAGACAGACGTCCTACCACTAATAAAACGTCTGCGTAAAGCTCATCTCTGAAAACGACTTAAAAGTAACGCTCATGAATTAGGATGTTTTTAAAAAGTACCTACACAATATTGAAATTAGTTAGCGACGGTCTGACAAATATAAATGTTAATAAACATTAAAACACGCAGAAACAGTTTTATAATTAGATAATTAATAAGCCTACACTTTCGGAAGCCTTTAAAAAACAAATCCTTCGCTATTTATCTATTAAGTGAGGTTATATTGTTTGCAATTTTGTCAGTGTTATCTCGTTTGCGTCATGAATATGTTTTGATATCGCTAAAATATTGTGCGCTCATTCTAAGTAATTGCAATTAATTTTATGTTAACATAATATGGAAGGTTTTATCATAGCTTGTAATCCTCGGTGAATATGGAAGTTTTTTTCATATCAATATTATTAACTTTATTTTAATTTAAAAAAAAGTAAAAATAAATTGAATTTTTGCGTTTGTATTAGTTTTCATCATCTTTTAACTTTCAAAATGTTATCATCCGGGCGTAAAGAGTAAAGAAACAGCTCTATAAAACTATTAAATGGTACGATGGTTAGGGATGATTCTTATTGAATAAAAAGAAAAAATGGACGAGTTTAGGACTCCTCTAATAATAAGGGGCTACGGGGCTCCCTCTATAACAATGCATACTCATTCTAGGATGACATCGCTTTTATTTTAACTTCATATATTGTATTTATTAAAATGTTTAATAGATTTTATTTTATTTTTATTGCTTAGATCGGTGGACGAGCCCACAGACATCTACAACGCAAATGTCGCCATCCACTTTGAGATACGAGTTCTAAGGTCTCAGTATAGTTACAACGGCTGACCTACCCTTCAGACCGAAACGCATTACTTTAGGATTTGGAATTTGGGAATTTTCAATTGAAACGACATTGAATGCGATTTCTTGCTGCTTCTGATAATTATTCTTCTAGATAAAATTTCCCAGCTTAGAATAGTAGTAAATTAATCGAATATGCAATTTCGAAAAGGGCACATGTCGCATATTTTGTCAAACACGTTTTTTCATATACATGTAGTTTTGAGGCTTACCTACACCCATTTTATAATAATTCCAGTAATTTTCAATGGCTAATTAACACTATAAAATATATCTGAAAAGTTAATATTTTAAATTTTACACTGCTTTAGAAAATAATCAGTTTTTTTTAATTTCCTGAACATTTTACATTTTCAAAGATGTGCCCTTTTCGAAATTCCATATTCAATTATGTTGGTGAGTCAGTTGACTGATTAGATTGCTGAAGTGAATTGAAGATCGTCTTCGGGCTCACCTATGAGGCAGTCGAGCACGACCTTGAGTGCGGGGCGATGTCGCAGCACTCTCTCGAGGCGCATGCGCGGCCAACACACACACGTGGACACCTCCTCTGCGATCACCGTCACCTATGCATGTAAAAAATAAAACTTTTGTTATTGTTTTTGAGAAGGTGGGTGAATGAACTCTCAACCCTGGTGTCAATTTGTTACCAAGGTCAATGTACAGAAGAATACTAATGCCACCTACCTCCGTGAGGCTTTATGTCCTGACTAATTCGCAGCAAAAATGGGCAGAAAGGTGGTAGGTAACCTAACCGTGCGCGCTTACTTGCGGAAAGTACGCAAATTCAACATTTAAAAAAGTAACAAACGTAATGTATTATAGTTTTCTGATTGACTATGTGGTCTCATTTCACACACCTATTACGACACTAATCGGAATTAGGTTTAAACTATTCGTCATTTATACACAGTAGATAATTATCAAATAACCCTAAAATCGCTTATTCGACAACATTTTTTTTAGTAACAAAGTAATGATTGAAACCGAATACATATCACTCGTACTTGTAAATAATCATTATAATCAATATGTTAGTGCACATTAATATACACCATCGACTCTCGCAACATTCAAAAGGAAAATAATAAAATCTGAAGATAAAATATACAGGGGAATAAATATTATATTATATATATATATATATATTCAAACAAACACCTCAATAGAATTAATAATGTTTGTCCGTCTGTATTATACTACCATAAATGTCTCGGAAAGGACACACAAGAATCCACATATCGACGAATATGATGCGTAGTCGCGTGCCATTGTACGTCTCATTAGGTAATGGAAATGATAATGGAGTGTTAAACTACTAGGGGTGTGATATGTTATAATGCTTAATGTAATAATGATTACAGTGCAACGTCCCATACATATACTTCTATTGGATTCACGAATTATTCAGAAAGAATGACTAATAACTTTCGTTTTCGTTAGGTGAAAACAAGTTATTGATGTTATTTGACAGATAAATTCTCAAACCATCACGTTAACAATAATTGACAATATTCTTTCCGACGAAATAGCCTCAATTAAGTGTATACTTGATGCTCAAAGTTTAGTTGACGGGAAAACGAGACGTCCATTATAGCGTAGCCACCTGCTACCTTCCGGGCTCCACACGGAACCTTAACTTTGTACTTCCCATCGCAATAGGTAATTGAGCGTAATAAGTTTGAAAAGGTTTCCTTGTTTATGATTCTAGTTTCAAATATTAAGCGAGTTTCTTAGTCGTTTCTTTAGCATGAAATATCATTCTTACTCTATTAGTAGCTTTAATACTTAAAAAAATATCTTAGGGTTATAGAAAAGTGTCCCTAAAAAGGCAACGATCAGACTGATTAATACCATAATCATAGAAGTCCTAGTGGTGTAACACACTGTGAGCCCGCAAGGGTAAGTATCGCCATCCTTCCTATTTCTGCCGCGCTACTACAAATTCTCCCGTTTGGGCTGATAGAGCATCCGTTATGCAATTGTTTTAAATCTACAACTGCATTTTTTCAGGTTGTAATGTATAAACTAATCTGACTACTTAGTACTCGCGAGTGAGTCGCGAGGTAGTGCACCCATCTGGTTCATGGTTCATGCAATATGTCGGACGATAAAACAGCGTTGAATTTCATTTATTGCTGAAAGAAGCTGTTTATAAAATCCTTATATTCTTGTAAACGAGTAGCCTTTACAGTACTAAGTGACTGCTCAAATATTCGTTTTATCTGCACGACATGTGGATGCATTTACTGTTTTTTGAATGAAAAACAGTGTTTTATATAATAAAGAAAATTCGGAACAAACAAAGCACAAATAATTTTATTTGAATATATTAATCTATTCAACTATTTTTTTATGTAAACTATTATATTCATTAATATATTATTATAAAAATTAAAATTTATTAACATTTTCAGCTTTAAATTTCACTTTGGTAGTCAGTAGAGTTAATATAACATGTCAAGTTATTTTTGTCTTTTGTCGATTACTGAAATCTGGAGATTGATATCAACACATCTGAAGCCGAAAATAAATTATGATTTGAATATTTGATGAAAATTTGGATCCGTATAATATAATTCATGAGGTAATTTTTACGTGAATACGAGAATGCTGTATTCACGTAAAAATAATTTTGAATACACTTAATAGCTTTAAGTGTATTCAAGATTGTTTATTAACGTTATCTAATAGAAGATAAGATTGCTGACGTAAATACCTGGAATACGTCATCAGATTGCTCTCTGTTCGCTTCCCACTCCGGTGAGTCGACAAACTGATAGGGCTGTATGTAATGAAGATGCGTCTCATCGCAGCTAACTCGCAGTCTGTACGAAGGTTCAACATTTAATGGGTTTCTGACATGAATTATGCTCAAATATACGTCTTAATTTTTTATATAAAAATTTCAATGTTGTCGTTCGGTGTCTAAATATACGATAAACGTTATTAAATGAATGCAAATTCAGTTTTTAGTTACAGTTATTCATGTATTAATGCCATTGTTAACATCCTATTCTCAGCATTGTTCCTAGTACGAGCGAAAATTGCAACTAAATCTACGTAATAAGAAAATACAGCTTACTTTCCCTTTATAAGAATAGAGAGTCGTTCATCTGCTGGTGTTACATCCTCGACGGCGTATGCTTCACCCGGCTCGAGGCGGACTATGCGAGCCTCCCGCGTGAGTTCCTGGAAGTGTTTCTTGTTCACTTTCAGCGGCTTGAATAGCTTCAAATACAGGTCAGTCAGTTCCAGCGAAAGCGCCGGCGGAAGAAATCTGTTGCGAAAATCAACGACCACGGGTTACGTTTATTGTATTTAGTGTTCAAATATTTGTGAATTTGTGATACTTGCGTGGTGTAATTTTGAGGAAACTCAAAAATCAATACAGCTTCATGAGATTTTCGTTTTCTTCATCAAAATGTTAAGAAAGTGTTTACCGAATCATGCGCTGAATGACATTCAGCATTCAGCGTGCTTAGTGCCAATTTTTTAACGTTCTCGATAGCGTACAAGTTAATTGATGTAGCTGGAACGTTTTCCTACGTTTGCCGCTGGGGGCGCTGTTCCAAATGCCTACAAATTTGAGTTAACTTTTACGCTATCGAGAACGTAAAAACTCGCACTAAGCACACTGCACAAATGATAACGTGCATAAAACAAAATCAAACTTCGGTATTTCCTTTCAATAATTTTAAACGAAAATACGTAGGTACTATAATTTGTTTATTTGTTTACCTTATGATTAAGAAGACTGTGTGTAAAGAATTAACGAGCACAAGCGCTAGACTCCAAGCGAGGACGTCGGGTGCGCATACGTCCGCGCCTGCCCACATGCCCATGAGCACGGCGCCCGACGCCGCCAGGGCTCGCAGCACTAAGATGCTCTGTTTGAAGCTCTTCGGCGCGAGAAACGCCAGCGCGAAGCACAGATTTGCCGCCTGTCATTTATATGTGTATATCACTATATAGTATAAAATAAAGTCGCTTTTTCTGTCCCTATATCTGTCCCTATGTATGCTTAAATCTTTAAAACTACACAACGGATTTTGATGCGGTTTTTTTTAATATATAGAGTGATTGAAGAGGAAGGTTTATATGTATAATAACATCCATTAAACAGTGGAGAAACTAATAATAAATTACAGTTTCCGAAGCGAAGCGAGGGTGGGTCGCTAGTTTCATATAATATGTATATGTCGGAGAAGCCACAATTATTAACACCGTCGTCAGACAGACGAATAGGGTGATCGAGCTAAGAGAAATATTGAGTACACCAATCACGTGTGTTGTCTTAGAACAATTTAGATATCTTCTCTTGACGTTAGCAAACGAAAACGAATGACGGTTCTTAGGACGGAGGCACCACTCTTCAAGAAGGCTGGTTGGCAAGTGTCTAATGGCGTCTATGCGTCTCCCTCGACTAGGCTGCCGCGATCGTACTGCCATCTCTTGGGAATACGTTTTGTTTAGCTATCAAACTAATGATCGTCTCCGACATATACTTAAATAAATTACATGCGTCTTCCTGTAATGCTTATGAATTTGAAAAGTTGAATGGATATTTAAATGTTGCAATTGAGTGTACATATTTGACATCCAATCTTTTCTTTTAAGTTTCATAATAATCAATTAAGAAACACTGGCTATTTAAAGACTCATGCTATCACCTGAAAAAGATCCTGCTGAGCACTTGTCCATTTAGCGCAAAACCAGTGATTATTCTGATCGTCACCGGCAGTCGCGTTAAGTAGCTCGTAGTCTGTATCGAAGGTAGTGTTGAGTCTCGAGAGGTTGTAAGTAAGGGAGGCGTTAAGCCAGGATGAGGGCGCGGGCGGCGCCATGTTGTTGCGGCCGCGGCCCGCCGCCCGCGCGCCCTCGCCTCCGCCCTCACCACGCGGCGAGCGCTCGCTGCTTCCGCTGCGCTTCTCACCAGACGACACGAGACGATTTAGTTGAGCTCTCGCTTTAAGTATTACCAACTCCATCACCACGCTCTAAGACCAACTTTGCGTACGAGCCCCCAACTATCTGGAATAAATCGAGAGTGATGTCAATTTAAAATATGAATAATGAAGAAGACATTTATGAAATATTTGACGAATATGTATGATATTTACAATTTAATATCGATATGGTTCAAGTATATCGATACTTTTTTGAAATCGTAACGTTATTATGTATTTCGATAGCGTAGGCCTGGTGTAGCCGGCTGTAGCACTTCGTAGCTAGTTTCTATGCATTGCACGTTTTCCTGATATTACTTTTTCACTGTCTGTTGGCCATAAATTTTCCGGAACAAAATATGTTACATTAATGTTGTTTTTTTATAATAGACATATATAATAATAAGGTAAAAGTTTAAATGAATTTTTGCACTATAATGTAGTCATGAAAAAATTACTTCCGCATTTGCGGAATAAATAATAGTATAAATACTCCTTGTTTATTGCTTTAGATGAGTGGACGAGGTCACAGCCCACTTGACGTTAAGCGGTTACCGTAGTCCATAGATATCTATAGCGTAAATATCTCCACCCACCTTGAGACATAAGCAGTTTATACAATACAATGGCTGCCCCACCCTTCGAAACCATATAAACCCATCTAAGCGACAAAATAAAAAAAAATAAAAAAAAAACCGAAACGCATTACATCTTCACGGCAGAAATAGGCAGGCTACCCGCGCGAATTATAAGAGTGCCTCCAGTAATTACGCAAATTATAATGTTTTTGACACGATGTTACTCCTTCACCGTGGAAGTGAATCCCGAACATTTATTAAGTACGTATTTTATGAGAAAAATTGGTACCTGCTTGCGGGCTTCGAACACCGTTGCATCGTTTGATACGAATGGACCGGGCGTCTTATCCTTTAGGCCAGGTTTGGGCAAATGGCAAATGGCAAAAGGTAGAATTTTGTCTGGGCCGTGACGCATTGTATATATTATTATTAAAACACAAATATTAGTTTTTAAGTAATATTAAAAAAAAAACTATTTGGCCCGAGGTTAAATTTTCATTTGCAATGTGGCCCGACTCTCACAATATTTGCCCGCCCCTGCTTTAGGGCATATTGTACTTAATATATTATATAATTATTATTTTTCATATTCACATTCAATAATTAATTAAAAGAATGTTTTCGTTTATTGTTCTCAAAGGAAGGGCGGGGAAACTCTCGCGGGATTTATTATCGTCACATCAGCACATTTGCATGTAATTGCATTGCCCGAAGCTCCGCGGACGGGAAACTCCCCGTGGACACAAGATATTACGTACGGGTGTGGTCTAAACGGGCCAAACAGTTGTAAACATCAACGCGTATTTAATATTCCCATCTATAATATTTTTTGGGCTATGCTTTAACATTATTTCGACGTTGTGATATTTATAATAACACTGTTGATAAGTGGTAGTGTGAGCTTGAAATGATTATTATTAAAATGGTACTTATTGCTGGTGGTGGGACCTCTTGTGAGTCCGCGCTGGTAGGTACCACCACCCTGCTTATTTCTGCCGTGAAGCAGAAATGCGTTTCGGTTTGAAGGGTGGGGCAGCCGTTGTAACTATACTTGAGAACTTAGAACTTATATTTCAAGGTGGGTGGCGCATTTACGCTGTAGATGTCTATGGGCTCCAGTGACCACTTAACACCAGGTGGGCTGTGAGCTCGCCCTCCCATCTAAGCAATAAAAAAAAATTATTGATGCAACAGCGAGTTCCGATCTGAAGAGCATTATCTCACTGTCACAGAATCTTCGACCGACAGAGGCTCGAATAACTTTGAGAAGCGACGTTTATGTTAAATTGCCTATGTGATTCGGTAACCGCATAATATCGAATGTACCGTGAGATGGTTGTTATTAAACCTTTCGATGTTTCTTATTTATGTTTGCTTCAAGAAAGTTTTCTGAAGGAAAAAGAAAACGAAGTTTCTGTAACGAAAATCTTGTATGTTTTTATTCCCTTTTATTTGGACGAGTCAATAACAGCTCAAAGCTGTTTTAGCTTTGGCAAATTTAATATTTCGCAAAACTATAAAAATGAAAATATTCGAAACGTCTGGAACTCTTACATGTTTGCGAGACAAAATAATAAATATAACACAAAGATACGACTGTACCAAAATGTAACGATATATATTCTTGAAATGTGCATTTTCGTAAATAATAAAATTTAGTTAGAATCGAGTCGAAACGATTTTCTGTGATTACAATACAACACGCGTATTATTTTATGTGGCGCTATATTTTTTGGCCAATAATATAGTTAAAAATTAAAAAAAGTTAAATAGTTGTGACTGGCCGTCATATAACTTAATCTAATCATTTCCAAATAAATGGCATTAGCTATACCAGAATCTCACGCATGATTTCCAATTTAAGAGACAAGTTAAATTTCATTCACACATGAAAAAAAAACTAAGTTATATTATTTTCTACATAAACGCTTAATTAACTGAATTATAATGCTTTGAAAATGTGGTTCTCATACGATAGCCTCGTCTTTCACCTGATAAGCAAGATAGATTGCTGTGGATATGTATCGCGACCTAAAATCGTACCCATATTTAATTTTGGTCCGCCAAATGAATCATACACAAAATCATTGTAAAATTTAATATCAAAAAGTTAATATTGTTCTTATTTTTCTCATTCTCGTATTATATCTTTGTTTTGTATGGAGATTGTTAAGGTACAAAAAATAACGAATCCGTTTTAAAGTTTTAAATGATTTTTGAAATAGCCTCACGATTGTAGTTCAGAAATACTTTCACAGTATTAAAAACAAAGTGCATTGCTTTTAAATGAACACATGAAAGTATTCAGTAGTGAACTTCGTACGTGTTCTGAATATTCTTAGGACAGTAAGAGAGTAAGTGATTCTGGAAATTCTCGTTTTCCAAGCTCCTTCGAAAGAAAACACAAGCAAACCTTTTCTTGTAAATGTTGCAGACAGATGACCGCTCTTTCAATTCAACTGATGTAGAACGATTATTGGAATCAAAAGACCTCTAACAACGTGCATGCCCTCATTCACCTTGAGACACGATACTAAAATATCAATTGCATTTCCAGAACGGTTGATTCAGTATTGCTAGAAAAGGCAAGGTTTTGGCAGACTCATATGTGATTCTGAAACATGATCTAGTTTCAGTTCTGAAGATAAGAACCCAGGCGTAAAGCATTAAGGGAATTAGGTATGTAATAACAATTATTGCATAGTGTATGAACAAAAAAAAAACTTATATCAGTGCTTGATACATGAGCATATTTTCAAATTTATCGAAGTTTTTTCGAAGAATTCGGTTTCTTTGGCAGGAGTGTAATTTGTGATTCCTTCCAAAACTTTGGGAAAGTATTGCTAGATAATAATTGATTCAGAATATGACAAATAATGGGAAGGATTTGGTCCAGGATAGGAAGGATCATATTACAGGTGATACAATCATTACCAACTGCATTGGAGGTTATAGATAATATGCTATATGTAATAGTTTGGTTTAATATCTTTGAATCAATTGTTCTATCGAAATGGGACAACGCACAGAAATATTGATTAAATGAATCAATATGCGAATGTGAAAGATGAGAATCATGTTGTGTTTTTTTCCAATCCCCAATGATCTAAGAAATTTCCAGACTTTAGCAAATGTAGATCTTAGACTTTATTTATTACATTTAAAAAAAAGCAATTATTTGAAATCGAATAACGAAGCAAAAGCCACTTGATAGACAATTATATATTTTTTGCAATTTAAAGCCAAGCAAGATAAGCAAAGCAATAGACAAGCAAAATAAGAAGTGAATATTGCAATACAAGAAAGTAACCAGTACAAAAAAGTTGTACACAGAAAGATGTAGAATTAAATCAGACGCGCGAATTTATTGTTGGTACATATACATATCTTTATTCGAATATTCAGTATTTTTTCGAAGTCAGTATTTTTGTGCTACATGATTTATGTATTGGTTATTATTCTGTTGTATTAAAACAATCAATCACGCGAGAAAAGGAAAGAAATACTCCTCCATTTATGCTAGCACATGGCATCAATCAAAGTATTGTTTTGCCATCTCATGAGATTAATTGTAAGCTGACATATATAATTATTTATTATAGTTTATATTGTGTTTTTAAATGTCGTTATTATAAATATAAATATATATTATAGCATATAATAATAATAATAATTCTTAACATTAGAAGCACATATTCGAATATTTATAAATTCAATTATCCGTTTATACTTCTATAATATTTTTTTAAAACATTATAAATGTGAAATTTTGTAAGTTTAGATGTTTGTTACTCATTTCACGCGAAAATCGTTGTGCAGCTTTCGATGAATATTCGCATAAAGACAGTTCATAACCTACACACACATACTGCATTGACAGCGACGTCTTTAACGGCCGTCTGGTGTAGTGGTAAGTGACATGGTCACTACACAAGGGGGTCGCGGGTTCGAATCCCGCCAAGGGAGGATATTTGTATGATCTCCGTTATCTGGTACCTGTAACACAAGTTCTTTACGAACTTATCACGGGACCAGTTAACGTGGCGTGTATTAAAAAAAAAAAAAAAAAACTGCTATAATAAAAGCGACAGTATGTTCCTGATTCCTGCAAGCTGATTCCTAATTTTACGCACCAATTGATCTATAAATCGACTGGTAGTTTATGGATCAGACAGTAGCGTAAGCAAATATTTATCCCGATCAAATGCAACGTGTTTCAATCTTTATGAATAACAAATTTAACGCGAGTGAAACAACAGGACAAGTCTAGTAATAAATATGTATCACAAATATAGAAGCGCCATCTTTTGGGATATTATAAATTTTAATAAATATTAGGTCTAGAAATTATAGCCCTCATAAGCGAATCACGAAGAACAAGACGAATAGCTATCGAAATACGATAGCAAATAGCATACATATTCATATACACGCGTTTTTTTGCACAAAGTAAATTCGTTTTCATGATTTGCGTTAATTACGGAGAATCATATTAAAGTTCGTACTTTGAAGAGATGTAACGTCATTAATAGTACTTACAAACTTTAATAGACTCTTTGTTGAGATCGATTTTCAGACGTTGGAGATAAAAAAACAGTTTGTACTCGAGACTGTTAAATGTTATAACCTTGAAATATCATCAACAAGAATAGTATTTTAAAATTTATATTATGAATGCGGTCGATGAACTAAATATTTGCATTCGAGCGTCATATTTCCAAGATGTGGCTCAATAAGTTATTTGTAAGTTGGATGCTTGTGAATGTACATAAGTACAATACTATTGCAGGGGCCCGCTGGCACTCGAGGCAGCCAAGGCGACGGATTGTCGCGACTACAACGCCGGAAAATATCCTCTTACTCATCAAATACTGGCAAACTCCTTTCTTATTGTATGTGAAATTAATACAGGAACTAGTGGTCCCGTAATAGTCGAAATTCGACAATAATTAATTGAAATTATAAGTTTGAACATTATTAAGGTTCTATTGTCAAAAACTAATATTATTATACTTCTATAGCCGTACTCGCCCGCTTCGCTGGGTATTTAAAATTAACATTATTATTTATTGTCATTATTATTAGGGAGTCCAACACTCATTTAAATATTAGCCTATCCATTAAGTACATGTATTTTCTACACGGATACCAAGTTTCAAGTCAATCGGATGCATGGTTCAGTAGTTATAACGGAACATCCGTAAAAACCACTGTAGATTTATATATTAGTATAGATAATCACAGATTTCGCCAAGAATACATTATAGACAAATAATATTAAAGATAAACAACATTAATCTATTCTCAATTTGACCACAGACTTCATGCAATAGCAAAAGTTTGACAATAAACAAAGAGTATAAATATTTAAGTGTATGTATCAAATACAAGTAGTGTGTGTAATTATAAATGCACAATTTATAAAAAATATTAGCATTCTGCATTCCTTCTCTATATTCTCTATAAGTGTGGGAAATTTCATACTGCGCAATTTTCGTAAAAAGGGGTACAAAGTTTTTGCTTCACGTATTAACATATAGATACTTGCACGACACGATAACGTCTATACGAAATAGTTTTAAGTTGTTTTACCTAACGAAACGTAACACGGAAATGCAAATGATTAAGGTTCACGTTCATCATCGTAGGACGCGCCTTTGCAAGCTTGTGTTTCATGATATTTTTTTCTGTGCCGGTAAATAAATGATTAAATTATTGGAGCGTGCTTTTGTCTACAAATTTTGTAGACGTTATATTTTGTCGATGTTAATGATTTTTTTGCTGACTGTAAGTGGTATTGGGAACTCACACGTACCTATAGGTACCATATGCCACCTACTTCTGCTGTGAAGTTGAGATTTTTTTTTGCTGACCGTAACTGGTATTGGAAACTCACACATGTAGATACCATATTCCACCTATTTCTGCTGTGAAGTTGTGATTTTTTTAGGTTTGAGATTGTGATTTTTTTTAGGTTTGAAATATGGCACAGCAATTTTTGTTTCTATACATTGCACTGATGTTTGAACAAGACAACATGGTTACCGGAACCTACGACGTCACAACTTGAACATCTTCACTCAGCCTGAGTATTTAACAGTATCCCACCCTTGAAACTGGAATGCTCGACTGCTTTACAGCAGAAATAGGCTAGGTGGTTGTACTGTTAAAGCTGACACCTTAGAACTCATATCTCAAGGTAGGTGGCGTTATTTACGTCGTAGATAATCACTTTACATCAGGTGGGCGTCAGCTCGTCCATCCACCCAAGCAACAAATAAATAAAAAAGTGGTGGTACCTACACGTGTGGGCTTGCGATACGCCTGCTACCTATAAATGCCAGTTCGTCATCGCAGTATGCTTAATAATACGAAGAGAACGCCGCTGCCTATTCTCCGGTGAATACTTAATTGCCTTGTAAGATATTCACGGGAAGACATGAATTGACGGTATTCAACATCAGCCAGTATAGATTACAAATTGTAACTTTAACCTTTTAACCTCACGCTCAAGGCAGATGGTAACATTTATATTTTGATGTCTATGGGCTCCGGTAGCTGCCTAAAACGTGAGCGTGGCTGCTGATATAGAACAACAATAAAACATCTGATGAGTAACAGTAGATTGTATGCATTAACCTTGCTACGTCGTGTCCTAAATGAACCGATGTATTGACAAAACAAAACGAGCGATAACTCCCGTCGCAACCACGTTTCTGTCGATTTGATATTCAATTAATTACATGTATTGAACACATCAGCGGCTATTCAGTTATTAAATGCAGTCTATATGGGATGTCCATTTTTCATTGACTAAAATGTTAGTGTTTAGATGCTATGAACATAATTTGGAATTGAATCGGTAATCTAGCTAGTACTAGTATTCTATTACTACTACTAATACTAGTAATCAAACTATTATTAGTAATCTATTTATTTCAATAAGTAATTTAATGAGTTTTTTATTTAAAAAAAACACTCACTGGATGCCCTTCTGGCCGTCGGTAAATGTTGAACTTTACTATTTCTATAACTGTTCTGTTATCTGTTATGTACTGTTATCAGTGGAATGGGCTAGCATAATCTTTAGAAGAAAAGCAATAAGTAAATAAATAAAACTAACAACTATATTAACCTAGAAATTAGATGTGGCTACCTAGCCAAACAGAAATGCTACTTAATAAAATGAATTGAAGTGCTTTAATAAAGATGTTTTTTGATGAGTGATGGCCATTTCACATTTTCACCTGATTGAAATTGATGAGGGTAAGCCACAGACGGCTCTCAGGATGACGTCATTCATCTTGAAATAGAAAATGAGTTGGTTAGAATCGAATTCTTGTACGAAATCGAATTTATAATTTAGACTAATAAAAATCGTAGTTTTCAAAGATATAGAACTCAGTACGATAATTTCTTACTGGTAGTAGGACGAAGTAGCTACCCATTTGGGCTCACATTATGCTGTAGGTACTATGCATAAAATCTTGCCAGATCAAGGTATAATTAACGTTAGATATAATCCAAATTACACAGAAATTTATTTTCTATTGTTGATGTGCTCACTTCTTATTTTCTGTAATTTGTCTTCCTCCTACATACATAGGTATCCGGCGTATTTATAACGAACAGTAAATAAAATTGAAAGATTCTTCGTGTAGAAAATACTAATGAAACAATGAATGCGTTAACATTTATTAAAGTCTCCATGCGTAATTCAAAAATATCTACAGCACGAATGTTACTTGTTTATTTACTTATAGCTATTTATCTTATGCACTTACTAAAAGTAATATAGTCCCGTCAAAAAAAAAAACACAATAATAACTTTCATGTGAACTTCAACATATTGAATGTTGCAATATCGAATGAGTACTGTCGTATTCTGTAACGCGAGATTGATGACGGCAGCCAAAGGCTTTTCGGCTGCCTGATAAGCTCTGCCCGATATTGCGTGTCGACTCAAAAGTCACGACCATTTACTAATGTAATTTTGGATTTTATCGACGTTCACGGGCTAATATTACATACAAGAACGTCTTTTTATTTATTTCGAATATGAATCAGTAAAATTTAAACGTAGTTCCACTACTTTAAATAATTTTGAACCACTAGTTCGCAAAAATTATTTGTCAAAAGGCTTGTTTATTAGCAGACCCACAAAAAAATAAATGTGTATATTTCAAACAAACACGTGAAACGTACATTACGATTTTATGCATAAAGCTCTTTCTTTATTCAGGTAAATGATTGAATATGAAAGGTTAAGTTATAAATAGCAAAAAAAAAACAGGACACTACGAGTTTAGTAAAAATGATACATTGAAAAGGCAGTGGTATTTTCTTTTCTCAGCACTGCTATGTTTGTTGAGATGTATGTTGGTACCTTATCGACCCCGAAATCGCAGCGTCTATAACCAGCATGCAGCGGTGTGAGATGTGAACGGCCGCTCACCTGAGCAGCTTAAAACGCGTCTTGTCTCTCCACCCACTTGTAGCGATACCAAGTACAGCTCGTCGTCTCTCAAGGAACGTCCGCATATCTCGCACTCTCATGCCGTACCATCATAAAGCACCACAACACGAGCGAACGCGGCGTGCTGGACTCATATTAAGTAGCGTAGCTCACGTGGGGAGGCGCAGACGACGCTCGCGAGGATGGAGCTTAGCGCCGCGCGGCACTACTGACTGGCTGGCGGCTTGCTCTCGGCGACGGGCGCGGCGCCGTCGTACGCAAGCGCGCTCTCGCCGCTCGTTTCCCTCTCCTACCCTTATTCCCATCTCGTTACGTACTACTTAGATATTATCAATAAAATTATGGTACGACACCAACCCCACCGATACCCAAACGTTAATTGTTTTGCTCATCGATCACATCACAGGTAAACGACAAGTAAATAATTCTTATTGTTTAATATAACAACATTTAACTACAATATTTTTTAGTTAGGTACTGTATCGAAAAGCATAAATAACACTAATATATAACATTCAGTTTCTATTAAACGTCATTTGCGTTATGACTTTCGAAATACAGGCAATGCTCCAGGAAATTGTGAGCCAACGAAAGGCCTTGATAAATCACTGAAAGCACATTTGGATACAGAGCTCAAAGTGATTAATTCTTCGAAATGCAAAATACTTTCCTTATTATTTTAAAGGTCTTTTTCCTTATTATTTTAAAGGTCACTTTACGTAAACCGTATACTGTGAAAATTATGTAATTTTGTTTAGGATTTTGTCACGTTTCAAATGATAAGCATTTTATTTAGGTATTTATAAATATTTTCGAGATACTACGCCGCGGTGATCCTCAACTGTTTTTATTTATTGCTGCGATGGATAGAAAACTCACGGCCGACCGAGTGTTAAGGGATAACCGGAGCCCATAGACATCAAGCACATTAATGTCACCACCCATCTTAAGACAAGAGTTCTAAGTCTCAAGTCTCAGTTTAACAATACAACCGCTGTCACACCCTTCGAACCGAAACGTATTACTGCTTTACGGCAAAAATAGGTAGACGTCCTGTCTATTTCAAGAAGATTTACTCTATAGGTTAGGGACAGCCGTTGTACAATTCTATGCACTCCATCGACCACTTACGGCTAGAGGGGCCGTGAACATGTATTACCATAAACAGCATAGGAGGGGCGCCCGGTGGATACAGCCGCCGGGTATCGTCCTATCGTATTGCTGGACGAGGCGGGAAAATTGCTGGAGCGTATTCTGGCTGCCCGCATCGTTCAGCACCTGGTCGGGGTTGGACCTGACCTGTCGGCGGAGCAGTTCGGCTTCCGGGAGGGCCGTTCGACCGTGGATGCAATTCTTCGCGTGCGGGCCCTCTCGGACGAGGCTGTCTCACGGGGTGGGGTGGCACTGGCGGTGTCTCTTGACATCGCCAACGCATTTAACACCCTGCCCTGGTCTGTGATAGGGGGGGCACTGGAGAGGCATGGGGTGCCCCTCTATCTCCGCCGGCTGGTTGGCTCCTATTTGGAGGCCAGGTCGGTCGAATGTACCGGGTACGGTGGGACCCTTCACCGTTTTCCGGTCGTGCGTGGTGTTCCGCAGGGGTCGGTTCTCGGACCCCTCTTGTGGAACATCGGGTACGACTGGGTGCTGAGGGGTGCCCTCCTCCCGGGTCTCCGCGTTATTTGTTACGCGGACGACACGTTGGTCGTGGCCCGGGGGGATGATTATAGAGAGTCTGCCCGTCTCGCCACAGCGGGAGTGGCCCTCGTCGTCGGGAGGATCAAGAGACTGGGCCTCGACGTGGCGCTCAGTAAATCCGAGGCCTTGTGGTTTCACGGGCCGCGGAGAGCGCCACCTGTCGACGCCCACATCGTGGTTGGGGGCGTCCGGATAGGGGTCGGGGTGCAGTTAAGGTACCTCGGCCTCGTGTTGGACGGCCGGTGGGCTTTTCGTGCTCACTTTGCGGAGCTGGTCCCTCGATTAATGAGGACAGCCGGTTCTTTGAACCGACTGCTCCCGAATATCGGGGGGCCGGATCAGGTTGTACGCCGCCTCTACGCTGGGGTGGTGCGATCGATGGCCCTGTACGGTGCGCCTGTATGGGCTGAGCCGCGCAATCGGGCTACTATGGCTCGGTTCCTGCGCCGGCCGCAGCGCACCGTTGCTATCAGGGTCATCCGTGGATATCGCACCGTCTCATTCGAGGCGGCGTGTGTGTTGGCGGGGACGCCGCCATGGGAGCTGGAGGCGGAGTCGCTCGCTGCCGACTATCGGTGGCGCAGTGAACTTCGTGCTCTGGGCGTGGCGCGTCCCTCCAAAAGTGAGCTGCGGGCGCGGAAGGCCCATTCTCGGCGGTCCGTGCTCGAATCGTGGTCGAGGCGGTTGGCCAACCCCACGTGGGGTCTACGGACCGTCGAGGCGGTTTGCCCGGTCTTTTATGACTGGGTGAATCGTGGCCGAGGACGCCTCACCTTCCGTCTGGTGCAGGTGCTGACTGGGCACGGATGCTTTGGAAAGTACCTGCACCGGATAGGAGCTGAGCCGACGACGAGGTGCCACCATTGTGGACACGACCTGGACACGGCGGAGCATACGCTCGCTGTCTGCCCCGCTTGGGAGGTGCAGCGCCGTGTCCTTGTCGCAAAGATAGGACCGGACTTGTCGCTGCCTGGCGTCGTGGCGTCGATGCTTGGCGGCGACGAGTCTTGGAAGGCTATGCTCGACTTCTGCGAGTGCACCATCTCGCAGAAGGAGGCGGCGGGGCGAGTGAGGCAAAGCTCTCCTCACTACGCAGAAACCCGCCGCCGCCGAGCAGGGGGTCGGGACCGGGGTCCCGTCCGTAACCCGGCCCCCTAAGAGCTTCGGGCTCCACCCGCTTTGTGCGGGGAGGAGCTTAGGCGTGGGGCAGCGTGGTAGGTCGCGTTCCCCCGACCGCTCCGGGGGAAGGTGTAGCGCGGCGCTATCAATCGGGCTCTTGGCCCGTCGACCGAGGGAACCGGCGGTCATGTTGCTGGCGGCCGCCGGTCCGGCGTCTGGGGGACGGCGGGATGGATGTAATGTGCTCTGCGTAAACCCTGTCCCGCCGTCTCAATAACTCCGACTGGGTTCCCACCCGGTCCGGGGTAGGGCGCCGGCTGTGAGCGGCAGGAGTTTTTAGTGAGGTTCGACTCCCACATACCCCACCTGCCGTGCGGGTGGGGATCCGGCGATTTTCTCCTGTGGAAAAAAAAAAAAAAAAAAAAAAAAAAAAAAAAAAAAAAAAAAAAAAAAAAAAAAAAAAAAAAAAAAAAAAAAAACCATAAACAGCATGAATGTTTTTTTTTTATCTTAGAATCGAATTTCTGTGGTCCCCCAGGAGTCGAATTTCGACTATAATTAATTGAAATTATAAGTTTGAACATTATTATGGTTCTATTGTCAAAGGCTATACTTCTATAATCACAGATTTTGCCAAGACTACACAATAAAAAAATAATATTAGAGACCATCGATCAATTACCATTGATGTTAGAGACAAACAATATTAAGCTATTCTCAATTTGACGACAGATTTTAAACAATAGCAAAAGTTTGACAATAAACAAAGACTATTTAAATGTGTTGTGTCAAGTACATGGTAGTGTGTGTAATGTTTTTATTTATTGATTTAATGTATTTTTGAAGCATTTAAAAAAAAAATTGCGTTCCGCACTTCTTCTTTATAAGTGTGGGAAATTTCATACTCGTTCGTCTACGCAATTTTCGTAAAAAGGGGCCTACGTACGTAGGGGTTAATATATAGATGAAATCACAATACGCTCTACCGGTATTGTCAGTTAGTAAGTTTCAATCAATTTAAAAAGAAATTCAGATTTCTGTTCAGTTCGAAGCTGTACTTACGTGGATATTTATATCTCAATTTGAACTACACCAACGTCTACGTGTATGTATAAACTATGTATGGGGGGCGTTCTGTGTGGCGCTACAACGATAAACTATTAACTTAATGTACGGAAAACAACACAGTCTTGTCGTAAATAGTAAGTTTACATGTTGAAACGTAATAGATTCGTGTGGGTCGCAGTGACGGGTGATTTTATGATCCCGCCACCTGGCGAGCAATGTTCACATTCCATAAACCTGCAGAATCTAAAGCGAATAAAGCTAGCGAACGTTCCTAACGGAACCCGAGGCTGCGGACGCACACGAGGGGACACTTATTGTTTTATATTCTAAAACTTCAAAGAAAAAGGCTGTGCACTTTTCTTATACTACCTCTTTACTCTGTTTCAAAATTTCTAGAAGAAAAGTCATATAATTATGAGTTGAACTCGCCTTTTGTTCATTTCATTATAGTAATCGGTACGAGTCGTAAGCTCTGTTTGGGATAACGCGGCAAGAACGGCGGTGGCGCCGGCCTTATCGATTACGACATTGGATCATCCCGCGTGGCGGCACAAGCTGTCAGTTGTGATTGGTTCACCGTGTTGTGCATCACTGCAACAAACTACCCTTTCATCCAATTTTATCCAGTTAAGTGTTATTACCCTATGTTTATTAACCGATAGCCTGTCGACCGAGAAGGCTGGTGGTTGTGGCGCCGACGATCGCCAGTCCGGCGTCACGAGGGGGAGGGTGATGGGAGAGATGTGCTCCGCACTAAACGCTTCACTTTCCCCCCTTTGCCTTTTCATGAGCTCTGTCTCATGCGAGGTTTGGATGCTGGTTGTTGAGCGACAGGAGGTTTTAATCGGTTCGACTCCGACATGCCCCGCCCTCCATCTCCAGTGAAGGGCGGAAGTCCGGCGATTTACTCATGACAAAAACAAAAATGTTTATTAACCACACATTTTCTATCAAGCTCATTTAATTCTTCCAGGCACCAATTTCTTATGAGTAATGTACTGTGGATAAATGCACATATTTTAGTACAAGTACATAAATATATGTGTACTTAAGGTTTATATTGTCTATACTAAATGAGTACAGTCTTGGCAGATTTTACAGAAATAAGTGAAGCGGCTTGGCTGTGTCCCTGACATTATATGTACATTTTCGTGGAGAAGGATCAGCTTGCTCGAAAGCTTGGCCGCAATTGAAGGCAACAAAAAAGTAGGTAAATATGCAAACGTTTTTTTAAACGCTAATCAAATACGGAACACACAGTGCAAAGTTTGTGTTTTCAAACATACAGATCTTGGTTCGTGTACTTGGCATTAAGCCAAAGTTACGATGAAGAATGGGTAGAAAACCATTGCGTGTCGTCAACTTCTTTCTTAACCCGTATATATGTGAGGGAGTGTGATAAAAGACAAAATATTATCAAACTTTTACATTTTCCTAGGTCATTAGCGGTTTTTATAGCGTTTGTGTTCTACAATTATCATGAAATTGTGTTAATAATACCAGTATTAAAATTTTATAACCTTAAACTAAATATATTGAAAAAAATCAGGATCAGAATGGGTTTTTTTTTATTGCTTAGATGGATGGACGAGGGGCGGTGGTACCTACCCGTGCGGACTCCCAAGAGGTCCTACCTCGAAATTATAATCTTGTTCCTACCTAAAACCAAACCCGGTTTTAGGTAGGAACTTATAAAGTATTTAGCAATTTCTGCAAGTAAATCATATTAATATGTGAGAACTAATAACGTTAGTTGGACACAAAATCCAATTATGTGGTGAGCGTTTCTTGACATTTTTATTCCCGAAAGACTAAGTCTACAGTTCTTCGACAGTTAGGTACTCTTGTTTGACTAAAACATTATCTATTCTGCTTAATATATTGGTTTATTTCAGTAGAAGAAAGAGGCACTGTTGTTGTTACTTATTGATTATAAATATCACTTAGATATTGATTATATATATCATATTCATATATTACTAGAGGTCCCGCAGTAGTCGGAATTCGACTATAATTAATTGGAATTATAAGTTTGTACACTATTATGATTGTATTTTATACTTCGATAATCACAAATTTCGCCAAGACTACACGACTACACTATAAAAAATATAATCAAAGGCAAACAATATTTAATCTATTCTCAATTTGACAACAGACACCAAGAACAAAAGTTTCACAATAAATAGTATGCATGCGTGTGTGTGCCAAATACATGGTAGTGTGTGTAATGTTTTCTTTATTGATTTAATGTATCTTTTATGCATTATTTAAAAAAAATATTAGCATTGTGCACTTCTTCTCTATATTCTCTATAAGTGTCGAAAATTTCATACTCCTCCGTCCGCGCAATTTTCGTAAAAAGGGATACAAAGTTTTTGCTTCACGTATTAATATATAGATTCCCTTAGATACTTACTCGAAGAGAGCTTGTCGTTTTTCCGCACAGAATCCAATTTCATCCGTTATATCGAGTTAATTATTATACATACACCGCAATTTATTATTGTACTTAAATTTGATAATTAGCATTACGGTTATCAAGGCCTGTCTCGTATTTTTAGAGGAAATAACTTTAAGTCTTCTTTTGTAGTGTAAATCGCTAAACTGTGGTCTAATTAAGAACAAAAAAAGTTGATTGCTTATAAAGATAAAAAAATACTTTCTAAGTCGAAAATCCAAGATGTTTTATATTCGGCTGATGTAATTAGCGCAGTGGCAACCTGAATGCTCGTTTGTAATATGCCTCTCAAATGCCATTAATCTAATGAATAGAAACCAGGCAACCACGTGTTGGACAACTTCCAATTAAGAGTTCCGTACGCAATTTATTTAAAATTGCAGTGAATTCTGACGTTAGAAAGCGGCGTGATTACGACCGAGAATGACCATACACTATCAGGTGAGTGGAAACATTATGGAGATCATTTGCATATGAAGGTAGTAAAAGAATAAAAAAATGAAGAGGTTTTAGGCTGAGTATAGTAATGCCGCCTGGCGAGGTATGCTCTGCTACACCATCAATATGGTGTGATTTATTTTCGAATTCGATTGAATAATGAATTATTTTTCAAATTTTAGCGGTAGGCAGCGGCTTGTCTCTGCCCCTGGCATTGCTGACGTCCATGAGCGACGATAATCACTTACCATCAGGTGAGCCGTATGCTCGTCTGCCTGCTCGGACAATAAAATAAAATTAAATAAAAGAATTTTCATTACTCTATTATGTACCTTTTTTTTATTCCTTGCTTAGATGGGTGGACGAGCTCACAGCCCACCTGGTGTTAAGTGGTTACTGGAGCCCATAGACATCCACAACGTAAATGCGCCACCCACCTTGAGATATAAGTTCTAAGGTCTCAAGTATAGTTACAACGGCTGCCCTACCCTTCAAACCGAAACGCATTACTGCTTCGCGGCAGAAATAGGCAGGGTGGTGGTACCCGCGCGGACTCACAAGAGGTCCTACCACCAGTAAAAACCTGTTCAAAGAATACATATATATATACAAATTTCTATTTTTCCGATCATATACCTATCAAAGTAAAATATTTATAATTTTACTAGCTAAAATTGCAATACTTAGTTCTAGTTTAAATTGCCCAATTACACTTTGTGACTTTTCATGGGCCGTACATTGTAAACAGCATTCATATCTACATTACGTGTACTAAACAACACAGTTGGGAATATCGATCTGTCGCAAATCTTGTTCATATCGGTACAGGTCATCAAATGAAGCGATAAATACTAAATCACACGTTGAGTTCAAGAAATTGCATCTATGTAGTTTACAACAGGCCATTTGTGGTGAACCAGCCTTGACCACAGTGCCTTCGAAGCGATCGTATCGTGTACTATTAATTAGGCTTAACCTGAAGGCAACAAAGTTTCGATAGAGATCTTAGGATTTATTTCCACTTAACTTTTAGTTAAGAGCTATTTTAAGTGAGTTCTGTTCTCGGTGACAAAAATATTTAACAATCAAATCTACCCACGGTATTATCAATTAAAACCTGTTTATCCGTATGTTTAAGACACCAGCGATAAATGTATTTATTGTGGCCATTAACACACACCCATGTAATACATACAAAACAATAACATAATGATATGTGAGCTCGTAGCAATATAAGAAAAAAAAAATCCTTTACCAAGATTTCTAAATTTCCCTAGATTTAAATCACAACACGCTTCACTTTTATTACTCAACTACCGACCCGCCCTCGCTTCGCTTCGGAAACATTAAAACAGAAATGAAACAAAAAAAAAAAACAAAAAAAAATTAAAAAAAGTAGCCTATGTTCATCAGGGACAATGTCGGCTTCTAATGGAAAAAGAATTTTTCAAATCGGTCCAGTAGTTTCGGAGCCTATTCGAAACAAACAAACAAACAAATCTTTCCTCTTTATAATATTAAGTAAGTATAGATATAGACTACCAATACGTACGGTATTATTGTATGTAGGTAGTAGTCGAGTCCCACCTATACTGGAAAGAGACGTTCCGCTTTGAAGACTAGCCAAAACAACATGAAATTTTTTCGGTGTTTTTGTATCCAACTTCACATTTTATCCACAAATTCATTCAAATCATAAATCCAAAATCAAAGTTTGTAATAATTATAAGTAAGTTACAAACATTTACAGTGTTAACGTACTAGCGTCTTTATTAGATATTCTTTTTGACGAACCCTACTTTTCTTTAGATGGACGTATTATTTAAAACATTTCGAGTAATTTCGATACTTTTGTCATAAATGACGTCTTATTTAATTTAACTATAAATTCAAGGAATCATCCCTTTTGAGCAGTAGTGCCGTTTACTTTCTAACAACGTGCCTAATTTTGTGACCTTCGCAAACCCTGCAACTTAATAAGCCGTGAAATTCATTTCCCATCGGCATCAATAAAAAAAACTGGAAATCTGTACCTATTTTTATAAATTATGTCTGTGCCAATAAAATACTAAGCTTCGAAAAATTATACTAAGTGCTTCATTGAAATCTAATAAGAAGTATTTTACAAGCACTGAATATTTTATTTGTAGGTCACTCCAGGTAAAAATAAATTATTAACGTTACTTCACACAAGAGCTGCATACAAATCCGAAACAGGTCGACGCGACGGTAAGTTACTACGGCACTAGCGAGATGAAAGACGGCCTCGCCGTTTCAGTAACAAAGTTTTATTGCTTGGCCACATTTTATTTCAAGAGTTCAGAAGCGTTTTCTAGGAAGCTCGTACAATTTATATTGCTCCGTCAATAGGTACTTTTCTCGAAGCTAAGACTTTTACCGCTCATATTAAATCGTTGACCTTTAGCAGAAATAGGCACATTTACATATTCATGCTATCGTCTGTTTGTTTAAGTTTAATCGTTATAATAGGGAATAAAGTATGAAATTGCCGTTTTATTGTAATACGTAATTTGACATACAACCTTTTCATGGTTTTGAGATTTTTGAGTGAAACTTTTTTCAAATGGTACCTATGAAGTTCTTCTTTTAAAAAACGTGCAACATTCGATTATCGACTTTCAGTTGTTTTTTGATTCAGCTTAGACAAGAAAGATGGATACTTCGAAAATTCGAGTGGTTTTTGAACACGAGTTCCGACGCGGAATTAACGCTACAAAAACAGCTTGCAATATCAATGTTGCGTATGGACAGGGGCCTGCTAATGAACGCACCGTACGATTTTGGTTTAAACGCTTTCGTGATGGAAATTTTCATTTGAAAAACGAACCATGTGGGAGACCACCCACCCATGTGAATAACAATTATTTAAAAGAGATGGTGGAAGCTGATCCGAGCCAAACTACCCAGGAATTGGCGGCATGGTTTAACGTTACCTTACCAACAACTTCTTTTTCTCCACCTTATCCCACTAGGTGGGGTCGGCACAGCTAATTTTTCTCTTCCATTCTCTTCTATCAGCCGTCATCTCAACACTCACTCCTCTCTCTCTCATATTGTCATTCACACACTCCATCCATGTCTTCTTCGGTCGACCTCTTCCCCCTCTACCTTGCACTACCATTTCCATACATCTCCTAGTCACATGCATCTTCTCTCTACGCATCACATGTCCATACCACGCCACGTTACCTTACCAACAACATTGACTCATTTGCGTCAAATCAATAAAATAAAATATATATGAAAAATGGGTGCCTCATGATTTGACTGATCTGCAGAAAGAAACGCATTTTCAAACTTGGGTTTCCTTGTTGAATCGATACAGATATGAAGGAATATTGGATCGAATTGTGACATGTGATGAAAAGTAGATTCTTTACGATAACCGTAAGCGAAAAATGCAATGGCTGACCCTAGGTCAAATGCCGCAACAGTGTCCTAAAGCAAAGTTCACCAATAAAAAGGTAATGGTAACTGTTTGGTGGTCTCAGCATGGTGTTATTCACTATAGCTGTCTCCGATCTGGTCAAACAATAACGGCATATGTCTACTATGCCGAACTCCGAACAGTGATAGCAAAACTTGCAGTGAAACAGCCCCGACTCATGAATCGATCTTCACCACTATTGCTCCATGATAACGCGAGACCTCATGCAGCACGAACTCTACAGGAACTGCAATTACAAACCATTCGTCACCCTGCGTATTCGCCAGACCTTGCTCCAACGGACTACCATTGTTTTGTGGGATTTGGATAATTTTCTACGCGGTAAAAATTTTTCTTCCCACGAGGCAGTACAAAATGCTTTCACACAGTTTGTAGAATCTAGATCAACATCGTTCTATCGCAAAGGCATAAATGACCTTCCTATTAGATGGTAGCAGTGTATAGATAATAATGGTAGATATTTTGATTGAATAAATATCTTAAATGAAAAATAAACGAATTTCAATTTTTGAGTACAAATCGGCAATTTCATACTTTAACCCTAATTTTATGTATAAAATTTCTTAGACGAAGTGGCTGCTGTATAAGAAGATTGTACACGTATATTATTAAGAACGATTGTTAACTAACCTATTCATCCCATAATCAAAATAGATACGTCTATTATAACAGCTGACACCTCAAGATCTAAATTAATTTGAAGAAAAAGATAAAATAGAAATGAATAATGGAAAATTGGTGAACAAGCATAGAAGAAAATGATACTTAAAATTTTTGGAAACAAAATTGACTGTAGAAAATTCGGTACTAAGACGATTATTAAGACGATAGATACGAAGACGACTACGATTTTAAATACGAAACTAAGCAATTAATTTGTCTATTCATATTTCAATAGCTACTAAACAAAGAAATCTTAATTATGTTGCCTTTGCTTATTTACTCAGAATAGTAAAATTGAGACCTGTTTGTTATTAATCAAAACGGAATGACGAATCCCAGTTTACTACGAGTAATAAGTATTTTTTATGTAGATTATCAAGGTGTAGTTTGCGTTTTTAGATATTATGTAGATTCCACGTATTATTTGTATAATTAATTGTATTAAACGGAACGTTTTTTCAACGTGATTTTTGTGCTATTGAAGATACCTGTTATCGTTTTCAAGAATGTTTCCAGTAGTACACCCTTTATGTTTCACATTGTTTGGGCTTGGTTCTTTTTTATTTATAATTTTGAGCGCAATCGATTTGATACTTGGTAGTAGGTAATATTTTTAGGAACTCACCGAAAGTCTGTGTCTTTGTAGTGATAATATTTGTAGCACTATCTTCATGGAGTGGCCACTCCTGTCTTCTTTCTTTGTATCTTGATGAAAAGCTTTCAGTTTTTTAAGTACTTACTTAGCTGCACTCAATATTCACCACTTTTTCGCGATCGCACAATTTTTGATGCGCACGATTCAAAATTCAATTTAAAAGTGTCATTGATATAGGAGGGGAAAGGGGCGGGACTACATCGATGCGCTCTCAGTTACGTTCAAAAACATCAATGCTAATTATCCATTGCAGATAGCGTAAACATGCCCCCCAGTTTGAGAGAGTAAAGCTCTTTCAAAGTTAAACACTATAATAATATATGAAACCTACATTATAAATAATCTTATTATCTTAGACTTATTACTTTTATTTTTCAATTAGACTATTAAATTACTACTTAATTATATTTAATTAGATTTTGTGGACTGTATGTATGTAGAATTATATCGAACCACTACTGTGTTGGTAAAGGATAAACCTTAACAACAGGTCTACGATAAGTACCAGTTTTCGTTCTAACGTTAACCACCCTTACAACTCCATCACGACCCGGAAAAGTTTCCTGTATTATACCCAATGGCCAATTAAGAGGAGCACTATTTTCAGATTGAAGCAGTACAACTGTGCCAGTTTTAATAGGAGTGCTATCTTTTTTCCATTTATTACGAACTTGTAATGTATTAAGATATTCAAGTTTCCATCTTTTCCAAAAAGACTGGACCAAACTGTCTACAATACGTTTCCTTTGGATGAGATTAGAATGTTCCGTTATCGTTTCTGAAGGTAGTGATTTTAATGGTGTTAAGTTTATAAAATGTGCAGGAGTAAGAGCTTGAGGGTCACATGGATCTGAACTCAAAACTGATAGAGGCCGCGAATTTAATAATGCTTCAATTTGAGCAAGTGTAGTCAACATTTCTTCAAAAGTGAGAAGCTGATTACCAATTATTTTATTAAGATGAGTTTTAACGCTCCGAATATTACCCTCCCATATACCGCCAAAATGAGGGGCTGATGGTGGGTTGAATTTCCAATCTATATTGTTATCACGCAATTCATTTGCAAATTTATCTGCATACTGCTCAGAGGAAATCAATTTATACATTTCCTTGAGATATGAGTGAGTTCCCAAAAAGTTTGTTCCACAGTCGGTATATACTACTTTGATTGGACCACGCCGCGCAATGAAGCGCTTGAACGCATTCAGGAAAGCTGCTGTGCTCAAGTCCGTTGAGAGTTCTAGGTGAACTGCCTTGGTAACTAGACAAATGAACAGACAAATATACGCCTTTTGACTACGAACACCACGTCGCCTGTAGGGAATAATACGTAATGGGCCAGCGTAATCTATACCAGTGTGATAAAAGGCCTTTGTTTCTTGAACTCTACAAGCAGGTAAATCAGCCATCAATGGACATTGGTTTCGGGGATTTGCTCTATAACATATATTACACTGCTGTACTCGCTTTCTTATTATATTCCGAGCAGAGAGAATCCAGTAGTTTTGGCGTATCAGAGACATTAAGAGCTGCGGTCCGGTGTGCAAATACTTTTTGTGATAATAGTCTATCAAAAGGTTCACTACATGGTCACGAGCGGGAAGTAAAATAGGGTGCTGACTATCAAATTCCAAGTGAGCATTCTCCAATCGCCCGCCAACACGAAAGATACCTTCGTGAACAAAGGCTCTGAGCCGTTGAAATGCAGGCGGTAATATTTTGCCAGACTCCATATTCTTAAGTTCTTTATCAAAGTGAACTCGCTGTACGGCCTTGATGATATTCGTTTCGGCCACCTTTAAATGGGAAATATCAAATTTACTCGGTACCAATTTAATAAACCGGAGAACATAAAGTACAATACGGACCAGCTTGGGCCATGATGAAATACGACATGCAAGCGTGTATAATATATTGTCATTCCGTGCATCATCAGTTGTGAATAGCACTGGAGCTGGTTTCATTTCTGGAATATCAGTCATCGATGTGGCATCAAAATTCTTAACTGGCCAATCTGAAATGGGTAGATGAGCAAATCGGGGTCCACTGAACCAAAGAGGATGCTCCATCAATTGTGATGGTGTTAAGCCGCGTGAAAGACAGTCTGCTGGATTCTCTTTACCCGATACAAAATAAAAGTTTCTGGGGTGTATTTCATCCTGTATCTTTGTTACTCGGTTGGCTACAAACGTATGCCATCTAGCCGGTGATGAGTGAATCCATGCCAAAGCCACGGTGCTATCCGTAAAGGCAAATACATTACTTATTTTACAGCGATGAGAATAGCTGTCAATAATTGCTCTCATCAACTTTGCGAGAATCAAGTTACCGCATAATTCTAGTCTTGCCAATGACACGCATCGTAACGGCGCCACTCTGGATTTGGCACAAACAAGCGTAATAGTGAACTTATTTGTTTGTGGAAAATAAACATGTAAATAAACGACACCTCCATAGGCCTTTTCAGATGCATCAGCAAATCCCAATAAGCTAACTATGCACTCCATAGCAATGCCAGTATGTCGTGGTATTCTAACATTTTCCAATATTGGCAACTCAGACACGAATCGATGCCAAGCTGCTACAATTTCAGGGCGAGGAGTTTCATCCCAATCTATATTATTAGCCCATAGTGACTTAATGATGAGCTTGGCCCATAGTGTAACAGGAGCTACGAATCCCATTAAGTCCCAGATTCTTGCTATAACTGATAAAATATTTCTTTTAGTACATTCGCGGTTCCGTAAATTTACTGTGAATGTGAATACGTCTTCGGCTGGAAGCCAGTTTAGTCCCAGTATTTTTAAATAGCTATCTGGACTAAATTCTATAACTTCGAATTCTCTATGTGAAGAGGGTATCTTAGAAAGAACCTCTGGTGAGTTACTTGAAAACTTTACCAAATCAAAACCACCAGCATGAAACATTTTAATAAGTTGATTAGAAAGTTCGACCGCTGTTTCTTCATTCGCACAGGAAGTAGCCAAATCGTCAGTGAAAACGTCACTGTCAGCTACTGGAGCCGCGAGAGGAAATTGTGATCCCTCGTCCGTCACTAACTGGCGCACAGTCCTGATCGCAAGGAACGGACTACAACACAAACCGAATGGCACACGTGTGAATTCGTAAAGTTTTATCTCCTCGCTTGGATCAAAGCGATACAACATTCGCAGGAATTTCCTATCTTCGTCCTTTACTAAAATCCTCAAGTACATTTGCCTAATGTCAGCACTAATCGCTACATTAAAAAGTCTGAAATTTAAAATTATTCTAAAAAGGTCGTTTTGCAAATTCGGTCCGACTTGTAATATATCATTCAGTGCCAGTCCCGATGATGATTTCATACTGCCATCCAATACTACCCGTAATTTTGTTGTACTTTTATCTTTTCGAACGATGCCGTGATGTGGAATAACATACTGGAGTGAGGACTCATTTATATTTCTAGAACATGGGTTTAAATATCCCTTTTCTAAATAGTCCTTAATGACTTTATCGTATTCTTGTCTCATTTCGGGTTCCAATAGCAGCTTACGTTCCAATGAAAGATATCTACGCATTGATGCTTGCAATGAGTCACCCAGCTTACTAGGAGTATCTTTGAATGGTAACGAGACAATGTAACGACCTAAGCTATCACGAGTAGTCGTTTGTCTATAAAGGCTTTCACACTCCTCTTCCTGTTCCGTGTATGTCTTGACGTCTGGAATATCCTCTAATTTCAAAAAATTACCAATACAAACATTATTCTCATTATCCAAATTGTCCTCACCAAAGGTGCAATGTGTATAGTATGAATTATCTATCGAGGGAGCTAATACCGGTGCCTGGCCGACTATTATGTAACCTAATGAAGTCTCAATTGCTACAGGTTCACCGGGGGCCCTAGAAATTATATGAGGTCGTAAAATTCGAGAGAATACATCGGAACCCACAATCAAATCTATACCACTAGGCTGTGAGAATCTGTCATCAGCTAGCTTAATGTGTTTTAGATAATTAAGACTTGAAGTATCGATCTTTGAGGTAGGAAGTTCACCTGTAATTTTATTGATTACCAGAGGTTGTATTGTAATACGCACTGATTCTTCAGTACAAGAGCAAAGTGTTAGACAACAATATCCTTCAATGGAATTTTTCACATCACCCACTCCGCACACTTGCTTTGTTTCGGAAGGATAAATTGGTAAATTAAGTCTCTTACAAAATTCAAGAGTAATCAGATCTCGTTGCGATGCACTATCTACCAATATTCGGGCAGTACTCAAGAACGTACCTGAATTATCCATAATATTGCATATCGCTGTACCAAGCAATATAGTTTTAGTGGGCTGTTGATTACATACCGTCTTAAAACACTGCTGTTCCAATGCGCATGCGCACAGTGAATCTGGCATAGCGTTGTCTTGATCTCCGTTAGGGTGGGTGGCAATGTCTACTGATTTCGGTGCTTCACCCGAATCACCTTTTGTAATAAAATGTAACAGCGAATGATGACTACGTGAACATGAACTACATTTTTCATTTGACGTACAATTTCGAACTGTGTGACTGGTACTTAAACAATTGACACAAAATCGGTTGGTTTTGATGAAAGAAAACCGTTCCTTCGGTGTAATTGATTTAAACTTAGAACAATTTTTTAACTGATGGTACTCCGCGACACCACAGAATATGCATCTCTTCTGTTCGTGTACAACAAATGTTTTCACATTATTATTTCTTATATTACGAGGTTTGTTTGAATTACTTTGTTGAGAATTATATTTATTCATTCGAATGCTATTGTTATTAGATATATTATAAGCACGTTGTAAAATATGGGACTGATTACGAATATAATTTATAAATTGAGTACAAGTGGGTAGTTTATCAGATTCAGAGTAGTTCATTTCGAATGATTTAATTAATTCTAAACTAATCTTCTTACAACCTAAATGAACAAAAATAAAATCTTCAAGACATTCTAGTTTTAATTGTTTTAACGAGCTTACTAACGAAGAATATTTGTCTATGTAATTTTCTAAGCTAATCGGGTCGGCATCGTTAGCTACTGGAAGATTCAATAACGTATCAAAATATGACGCCGCCAAGACTCGCTTATCATTATATTTATTCACTAATGTTTGCCATAAAACTGAATAATTTTCAGCAGTGGGCATAAACCCTTGACAAATTAATTGAGCATTACCAGTCAGTTTACCGATTAAATACTGAATTTTTTCACTATCAGATAAACTTTGATTTTCATGGATTATGGATTTAAATGTTTCATAAAATATAGGCCAATTTTGAAGTTCACCATTAAACGGACATAATTCTAATCGCGGTAATTTCGGACACTGTCGGTAGGTCTCAATTTTATTCTCACCAACAACAGTGTTCGCCGTATTTTGCGTATTGTGACGCAACGACATTAGTTCCGAATATTTATATTTTATGCGAGAAAATAGCTCATCAAACGCCACCATTGACTCGTAATTGGGTTCTGTGGCGTCTTCATTTGATGCTAATAAATCATTAAGATCGTCCAGTGACTTTATGAATTCGGTACGCATCATATCTAAAGTACTAGCATTCGACATAAATACATCCACATTGCTCTCATTTATTTTAGTGATACTGTCATAAATGGACTGTACTCGAGAGTAATATGCATTAATTTTACTACGCATCTTACGTACATTACGATCAAAAAGTGATTGAGATTTAGAAGTAGTAGCCATTTTAACTAAGTAGTAACAAAGAAATTTAAATAAAATGTTCACCTATTAATAGTTTTTTCAAGTTGGGGGTAGCCGCTCAATCTATGTGCAACGGTTAAATTATTGTTAAATATCCGGCTCGAAGTGATCAAATATGTTTGGGCTTGGTTCTTTTTTATTTATAATTTTGAGCGCAATCGATTTGATACTTGGTAGTAGGTAATATTTTTAGGAACTCACCGAAAGTCTGTGTCTTTGTAGTGATAATATTTGTAGCACTATCTTCATGGAGTGGCCACTCCTGTCTTCTTTCTTTGTATCTTGATGAAAAGCTTTCAGTTTTTTAAGTACTTACTTAGCTGCACTCAATATTCACCACTTTTTCGCGATCGCACAATTTTTGATGCGCACGATTCAAAATTCAATTTAAAAGTGTCATTGATATAGGAGGGGAAAGGGGCGGGACTACATCGATGCGCTCTCAGTTACGTTCAAAAACATCAATGCTAATTATCCATTGCAGATAGCGTAAACACACATAATTGTAAATAGACTTGCATTAACAAAAACCGACTTCAAATAGAAAAAAAAGAGATATTCCGAGACAACTTAATATACACTAAAAACAATAATCATCGAAATCGGTTGGCGTGATATTGAGTTATTGATTTATTCATCTATTTGTCGCGCACGCACTTAATGCAAATTTAAGACAATCATCAGAACTGAACTAAATTGAAATGGGATCACACAAGAAGCGTCAGCTTTCTAATAAATTTTTTTTATCAAAATCGATTCACCCAGTCAAAAGTTATGAGGTAACAAACATAAAAAAAATACAGTCGAATTGAGAACCTCCTCCTTTTTTTAAGTTGGTTAACAAGGCAAAGCCTGCAGGGCTCACTAATAGTATATAACATTTTACTTTTTTGTTTTTGTTTGTACATAGTCCTTAACTTCTGTTGACTTTCGTCGATTCTACTTATATTTCCAAGCTTGCCCTGACAAAATAAATATATCAGGTCACGGTCAGAGTACGTATAGAGCCGATTTAGTTTTTATATTACATCGTACTTTTAGTGAACCTATTTTAGTCATAAAAGTAGAGGTTGTATTCGGCTAAAGCCTGTGTTCAGGATTAGACGACATGTAGTAGCCAATAAAATGTTAAGCCAAGAGAAAGCCTGGTTTAGTTTCAGTGAAGTCGAATCGTTTTAATTTGCTCATAAGGTAAACAAACATCTGTGTTCTGAAACTTTTGGCATGCCAGAATGCATAGGTGCAGGTTTCCTGGCACTTTTGTGACGACTGCTCGCCAAAATACTTTAATTCGACAGTGTTTGAAAAAGACATTAAAGTAAGTTGAAGTATTGTGGGCCTTCTAGTAATTGGCTGGCACAAGCGTCGTGCCGAATTAAAGTCGTATATATTATTGTGAATAGCCGTAATCATGAGCAATGTATGAAAAGTGCTCTGCTGAGAAACATACTTAAGATGTGTGTTGTTTTTATGCATTTTTGGCATTTTGATGCATGTTTTTTTTTTGCACACATGTGTGTACGAGCTCACAGCCCACCTGGTGTTAAGTGGTTACCGGAGCCCATAGACGTCTACAACGTAAACGCCGCCACCTACATTCCTTTACCGTGGAAGTCAATCGTCAACATTTGCTTAGTACTTATTTCATTAGAAAAATTGGTACCCGTCTGCGGGAGTCGAACACCGGTGCATCACTAGATACGAATGCACCGGATGTCTTATCCTTTAGGCCGCGACGACTTTTGTTTTCTGCTTTTATCTAGTTACTTACTTATTTGCCTTAATTTTTTTATAAATTAACTATTTTATCTTTCTTGACGACTTTGAGATTAGAGAGACATTAGATACAGAAAATGATTTGCAAATCATCTATATGTATAAAAATATAAAACTAAAGCAAATTTGGTATCGCAGTTTAGTTAATTTTTTTAAATTTTTCAATGTAATTTATCAATGTTCGTTGCTGACCAACATTAGGTTTGAAGTTTTCCAGAAACACACACACTTTTGTGTTGTTTTGTGGAAAATTTTATAAATTATGTATCCGCGTAATTATTTTCACTTATAACTAACGATGTCCGCTTACGTCATATAATATTTGAGTTGTTTTAAGTAAATAAGGTTAATTAATTAATTGAACTTAATTGAAATAAAAATCAACAATGTATTTATGCTATTTATTTTGCAAGCCTCGTTTGGAATAAAACAAAACCTTTATTCTTTATTTGAAAATTATAAAGCATCGCGATAAGCTTAATGTCTTAATTCATCATCTGTTTCAACAGCTTCGCAGCTATGGTACTTAGACGAGGTATCGGGGCAGCTGTCCGCTACAGACAGGTCGTCTAAAGAAGCCACCTTCGCTTCATGCGCAGCAAGCGGCATCAGCTCTTCATCACCATCGGTATACGTTATTCCTTGAACGCAGTTTCGTTTCAAGGTTTCTGGAGCCTCGACCTCCCGGGTCCAGCAACCTGGTTGACGAGAATAAATATTTTACTGCTGGTAGGACCTCTCGTGAGTCCGCGCGTGTAGGTATCACCACCCTGCCTATTTCTGCCGTGAAGCAGTAATGCGTTTCGGTTTGAAGGGTGGGGCAGTCGTTGTAACTATACTGAGACCTTAGAACTTATATCGCAAGGTGGGTGGCGCATTTACGTTGTAGATGTGCCCCTATGGGCTCCAGTAACCACTTAACACCAGGTGAGCTGTGAGCTCGTCCACCCATCTAAGCAATAAAAAAAAATGTTTTTATTTCTTGTGGTAAACATTAAATATTAGGCATTTTTTATTTTGGCAAGTACTCGTGTTTTTCTGTAACATGTATGATTATTTAAGTTTACTTGGTCTTTTCTCTGGCGGAACGGGCTGTACAGTAGTCGGTGGCGGCGGGTTGCTGACAGAACGCAGTTTCCTCGGACTTCGGGCCAAAGCGTGAGAGATGCTCGGCAGCCTAATGTCTAGGTGTGATCCTCTTTCCGTCACAATCTTATTGTTCATAGCATACAGTTTCGTGGTGATGTCCCGTGCTATGAGCGTGGTAACAACGCAGGCTAAGTACGGCTCTTTCACAAATAGATATTCAAGAGAACTCCTTTGCCAGTACACGTAGCGGCAGGATGAAGCCGCTACTATAGATACCTGGAGAACAAATGAAAGCCTTTATTTTTATTTTCTTTATTGCTTACATTGGTGGACGAGCTCACAGCCCACCTGGTGTTAAGTGGTTACTGGAGCCCATAGACATCTACAACGTAAATGCCGTCACCCACCTCGAGATATGAATTCTAAGATCTCAGTATAGTTTCAACGGCTGCCCCACCCTTCAAACCGAAACGCATTACTGCTTCACGGCAGAAATAAGCAGGGCGGTGGTACCTACCCGTGCGGACTCACAAAAGGTCCTACCACCAGTTACTATTTACATTAATATATGTTGTTGACAATTAAATAATCCAATCCGTGTGGTTTGCGCCCGGAATAGACCGACGGCGCTACGTATATAGGCGAGTGAGTTAATCATAACGCCTTACGGCTATACAGTTTATCTACTTCTAATGTTATAACCGCGGACCACAGAGGGAAGTCCGGGAAGCGGTAGCAGAACATTTGGTTCTCATACTTGTGTTTTCTAATTAATTCTCAAACAGTTAATATTTAATTATTTTTTATTGCACTAGATTGAAGAAATAATTTACGTCCCAACTGGTGTTTACTACTGTAGTCCGTAGACATCACAAAATAATAGCCGCCTGGGGCGAAGTTCCAAGTATGTTGTTACATGGCTGTCCTGCCATCAGATCTGAATTAATAATACTAAGCCCGCACTCACAATATGTTCTAATCCTCCCACTTTAAAGTAATTCAATTCTGAATTCGTTGTGAAAATTCGAAATTAGGAACAAAAGTAATACGAACAAATGTCGCGACAAATTAATATCTGATTTAAAAACGCAAATTTTTGCATTCAAGTAAATTACATTGAGTTTTTCGAAGCCGTTCATCACAAAGCTCTTTGGCATTACCAACCCCATTCCGTTGACCTAATTGTTGTCTAACATGGCTGTGTAGCAGTTAAAGTAGCTATAAATGGAAGAAACTGGGTTAAATATCGATGAAGTCTAAACCTCCTTGCGAAAACGGGCGGAACAAGACTTGAAATTATTTCTTTTCGCGGATACAATGTTATGGGCACTTCAATTTTAGTTCGGTAGTTAAATTTATTGCATCGTTCTTGCAATTATATCGATTTGAGTTTCAGTACTGTGGGATTTATATGTCAAAGTATTGAGATATTAATTTATTTAAATAGTACAAACGACAGACGTTTACAAACTTTTTTGAATAAGTTAATGTGAACCGTTTTGAAGAAATTGTTATTATAATACCGAATTGTGAATCTGAGCCATTCTGGAATTCACAGGCGCATTTTTTTATCAAAATCGGTCCAACCCTTTAGAAGGAGTTCACTAACACACGCACGGACACAAGAATTATATATATTAAGATTAACGATAGCCCACAAATATTTCCGGCGAAGTTCAAGAGCGCGCATCTTTCCCGTGTGGCTGAACCTAAGTTGATTAATGTTATTGGGTAGCCCTTGTTCCACGCAAAAGAGAGTTCCTCCTCAAAGTGTGCGGTGGAATTCAGAATATCTAGTGCGTAAGGGCGATGTTCCTTTAAGTTTTATTACATATACGGGTGAACGCGCTCACAGACCAACCGATGTTAATTGGTTCCCGGAGCCCATATATATCACAACGCGAACACCGTCTCGGCTCATATTAGTTATAAAAATTATATTTTTGCGGTTTTTATTTTCATTGCACGATGTTATACCATTATTGTGTATGCGTGAACATCATTTAAGTTCAGATGTATTTCATTAGAGATATTGGTACTTGTCGGCGGAATTGGATAACCGCTACAATAGTTAAAGTAGTCAATTTTATACGGCAAATCATTAAAACAGTTTTACGTGTGCGATAAAACTCGTGAAAATGATTTTCGTTGTTGAACAGACATAAAAAAATAACTAGCTTTTAGTTTTTAGTAATTCAAATGAAATATACTATTGAATTTACTAAATTTGAGAAATTGATAGATTCTATTCATATAAATTAAATAGCATTCGGTTATTGAGTATCAATTAATTAAGGGTTTTATTTTGGAAATCTTAGAGTAAATGTTGGGTCGAATTAATAATCGACCCCGTTACGATTCTTTGAGTGAATTTGAAAACGATGAATTTGGTAAAAACATTATGAGTATTCCGAGAATAACTTTGTTTTGCGTGCCAATTATAAGTTTTAAAAGCTCAAAAAAGGTCAGCAAAAGTTTAGCCTTTAACGAAGCGTTTAAACAAACAAACAAAAAACGAGGTAAATTAAAATATAGATAATATGTGTATTATTTACATTTAATTAAGTAACAAACTCTTCTGATATCGAGAAGAGAAACGATAGTTCCTTGATACCTTTTTATTGTTCGTAAACAAACTTGGGGGTGTTTGAAACTTTATCCACCTGACATATTGATATTAGCTCAACCTTTACACCCTCGTCTAACATTTGTTTAAATAGGCCAGGGGTTTCGCATACTGGGTCGATACCAGATAACCTACCTCCAAGAATAAAGAGACTGTTTACAAAAATACAAAACCTGTTATAATTATTATGGTATTGAACAACGTTGTAATGGAATTAACCCACCTTTGTGCTTCAACCTCAGCCATTTATACTGAAATCAGAACCATAAATTAAGTTAAAAGCTACTTTTTTTTAATCGCTTTTGTACTGATAAGTGTATCGCAGCCTTTGCATTGTAATAAGAAAGATTATTCGATCCGTATCGGTCATCTCGTACGTGTGTTTCCGGTACCCTGAGCACTAGAAGTCGTCGTGGTCTAAAGGATAAGACGTCCGGTGCATTCGTATCTCGCCATGCACTGGTGTTCGAATCCCGCAGGCGGGTACAAATTTTTCTAATAAAATACATACTTAACAAATGTTCACGGTTTACTTCCACGGTGAAGGAATAACATCGTGTAATAAAAATCAAACCCGCAAAATTATAATTTGCGTAATTACTGGTGGTATGATCTCTTGTGAGTCCGTCTGAAGGGTGGGGTAGCCGTTGTAACTATACTGAGACCTTAGAACTTATTTCTCAAGTTGAGTGGCACATATACGTTGTAGATGTATATGGGCTCCGGTAACCACATAAGACCAGGTGGGCTGTGAGATCGTTCACACATCTAAGCAATAAAAAAAAAAAACTAGAAAAATCTCAGATTGGAGTCGATGTATGTGTAAAGGTATAAATCTTAAATTTTTTTAAATGGGTCCTTTCAATAGCCCTCATTGTTTTTTGCACTTTTTCAGAATCTTATTATTTCATCGCTCGATTATATCGCACTCCTTTAAAACTCAATTAAAACCCAAAAGCAACTTTTTTTTTTAAATGTAGGTATACATTTTATTTTAATTACCAAACTAAGATTTGCTTCGTAAATACAATAAAAAAAAATGAAAATATTAATTAACTAACATATAGACCAATGAAAACTTGAACAACTCATATCTAAACGGAACTCACCTTGAATTTTTCATCGATAGTGGCTCGACTCGACTCGAATTCTGGCGAGTCTAGGAACTCGCACGGCAAAATCGGATGGAGGAATTGATGTCCACTCATTACATTTACCTAGAAAATAATTTAACAGGCCATCGATTTTTTCACGCCAATTGATTCGTAGATACAATGAATTTTATTACAAAAAAATTATATGTTCGGCTTATAACCGAAGTGCGACTAAATTTAGGTGTAGCCGCACTTCGGCGTTTAAACCTAGGCGTAACAGATTTGTTCACGGCTAATATTAGGTGTAGCCGATCTCATTTGATTAAAACTAGGTATAGTCTTTTTTATGCTGGCTACAACTAGATGTAGCCAATCGTACGTGGTTAAAAGTAGGTTCTATTCTTCGTATTGTTTCTACCTATAATAAAACAAGCTAGAATCAAGGAACGTTATTATTAATTTTTAAAAGTAAATATAATAGAAATTTTTATAATAACATAATTCTAATTTTAATAATCTATATAAAACTTCTTGGTAGACTACCTATAGAGATTTTTTATCTTGTCTAAGATTCTCGAAAATGTGAATTGTAATACTTTACTTCGTTGGGATCATCATCATGTTATTATGCGTATTTTTATTTTTATTTTTCAACTAATAATTTATCGATACAAAAATATCGATATTTTGGAACAGCTTGCATCCCCTTCATTGGATCAATGATTCTTATCTACCAACAAACGGATGCATTTACGATTTAACTCGTCAATTTATAATGAAACAATATACTTTTTTTAGGTAGGTAATTCGCTGATATTTTTGTTCTTTTTACAACACTAACCCTAGAATGTATTTAAAATATACTCTTTGAGTTTTTCTCTCGGTATCATAAACGTATTCATGATCATGAAGTCTAAGCGAAACGCTTCCATAAAATTACGAATAGGTGTCGTTCGAAGTCACGTCTACACCATTTAGGTACGTGATCGCGTATCTTCATTGAGGGCATCTGTACGTGAACACGAGGAAAAACTGTTTTAAATCCATCGCTATCTTTACTGGAAAGCACTTTCGTGTGTACCCTAAATGGGTTTTTACGTTTAGTTATGAGTGAAAATAAGAAAACTCACTACTGCATGGATCGATATGATCTTGTATCGTGACGGACGCGTTAATTTTAAACCGCTAGTCTACAGAAATGTAACAGACCTAAAGCCGAATCGAGTCAATTATTTCTTTTTAAAATACGATTCGATATATTTACTGTCCAGTTATAGCTGTTTCTCAGTTATCATTTTAAAACCTACCAGCCTCAATTCCCTTAGAAACGACCAATCTTCTCAATCGCTAATCTTACCTTCCCTGAAAGTAATAGTCCAAGTCTATCGGTTTTTGTCAAGTTTTGCATCGCGTACGCTTCGCCGGCGTGCAAGGACATAATATGAGCAAAATCCGGCGACACCATCCTCTTGAATTGTAACCTTGAAACCTTGACGAAATGAATATTATTGAAATTATCAAAACATTAATTTGCATGATAAAAATTAATAAATTAGTTTTTGGTTTACACAGGGTCTAGACGATACTTCCTTTAAATATAAAAGCTTAGGACTAATATTTTTTGGGGCAAAATCACAATGAACCACTAGAGCTCGTGGACATCAATATGAAATCCGTTGTTCACACTGAGACATATAGTGGAACTCCTTAGAGTCCGTGTACTGTTCTTGACTTTATATGACACGTTTTCTAAAATATACACCAAATTGTTGCAAACATTTTACGGTTTTCAATTGGATAATATATAATATATATTTTAAATAAGGTCGTAAAATAAATGCATTTCGAATTACTTCGTCGTTTACGGAATTGGTTAAAGGGAATTCACTTGTTTTACGATCGACACACCCCAGTTTGCAGTCGGTAATATTAAAGTACTCACATAACTACGTGCTTAATCAATTTAAATGTATTTGACTTTCCGTTTACCTACTCTACGTTAATTATTACTTTGGACATAATATAGTTACGAAAATCATATTGAAAAACAGCAACGGCTCTGGGTAGTTTCCAATCATCAAATAAGTTTTCATTTGAAGACTTTTAAAACTCTTAAGGCCTATCTATGACTCTAAAGTGACTTTTTTTTTTGCTTAGATAGGTGGACGAGCTCACAGCCCACCTGATGTTACGTGGTTACTTGAGCCCATAGACATCTACAACGTAAATGCGCCACCCACCTTGAGATATAAGTTCTAAGGTCTCAAGTATAGTTACAACGGCTGCCCCACCCTTCAAACCGAAACGCATTGCTGCTTCACGGCAGAAATACGCTGGGTGATGGTAGGTACTTACCCGTGCGGGCTCACAACGGACTTGTCGGATCAATATTTTTAATGATAATGGGAAAGCAACATCGATCTAGACTTACAAAGACTTTGAAACATTCGTAATTCAAAACACGACCTACGTAATTTTGGACTATCTCGTTCGCTTACCTTAAACGGTTCGAATAACGTGTGGAATACTTCTTCGAGTTCCGGATCAAATTTGACGGGTCTCATTTCATAAACCAGATACACGACCTGAGCTAAATTAAGGAACACGAATCCAAAGTTCCACGAGAACGCATCTGGAGAGCATATCACGTGCCATGCCCAAATCGAATACAGCATGAAAGCTAAACGGGAAAAAACCTAATCATTTAAAGAAATCATTCGACGATCGGAAACACATGGAAACCTGAATACCAAATATTTTTAAGATACAGACTGGAAACGAACTATAGGTGCAGGTAGCAGCAATTAGGCTAACAATAATCACCGGACCAAATGAAATGGTCAAATTATGTATGTATTTTAAAGCATGTAAAAAGCAGATAAAAAAGGTTTAAATAGTAAAAAGCAGTAGTGTTAAAAAAAACACGCTTAATAGTAAACTTCTTCTTTTAAAGAGGGTTGGGGTCGATTTTACACCACCAGGTATTTTCTATCTTGAGTTATCGTACTGTCGTTAGACCTTGGCCTCTTTAAGTGTTCGAGTCGTATTTGTTCAACATGTACCCGGGGGCCGCTCTATTCTACGCCTTTTTTCTAGTAGTGCCAGGTGAACGACGTAGTCACAGTCCCTCCACATCACGTGTTCGTACCACTTAAGACGACTCTCTGTGAGTTTTTGAACAATTGGAGCAAGCTTACAATACGGGGACGTATGTAATTTACTCGCAACTTAATAGCAAACAGAACTAATATGTAATTAATAATAAACATTTTTTATTCAGGTTATTCTGGTCATATTAGGGCAAAGTAATAAAATTATTGCATTTGAGAACATTTTCAGGTTAATCAGTTTTCAGGAGTCATCTTGAAGTTGGTGAAACCATATTAATATGTAAATAAAGACAAGTCTGTTCTTTTTTGGTTTATTATGATTTAGGAAACTCATTTCATTATGTTGTTTCACAATAGACCGAAATGTGTACGATGTAGGACTGGGGATCGGAATGAAATAATAAGAATTCATTTTTTTGCTATTTGAAAACAGAACACAAATCAAGGGCTTTCTATTCTATTTTAATATTTATTTTAATTTTAAATTGGTCTGTATTGTCTATGTTTTATATTTTATACATAATATAATTGGTGGTTCGAGCACCACGCCAACATAATATTTTGTTGATTTTCTGTTACGAATATTTTAAAACTGGCAATTATATCTCATTACGATTTAATATCTTTCATTCAATTTATTTAAACTCAATCTAACGTGATTAGTTTTTCTAAGTTGTCAGGATTTCGTCGGGCCACGTGACCGAAGTACTTGAGGAGGCGCTGCATACAGATCGTAGAGACGGGTCTTGACGTTTAGCTCCGAGAGAATTGACACATTAAAAAAACTAATAGTTGTAGGTCACGTGGTAGGAAAGAGAAGTCGAGGAATATTGCCAACCAGGTGGACGGACATTGTCAAGGAGGCCACAAACACCAGCGTCCCAGGCGCCATTAAGCAGGCCGAATGCAGGCAACTTTGGGAAAGCTGGTGCAAAAACTAGACCAAGGTGATCACGATCTTCAGTAATGAGGAAGCGACGAAGGAGAAGAAGAACGTGATTAATGATAGTCTCATTGATTTATTAATTCTGACAATAACCCTGTACCAGGGAATTCGGCTTTGATTCATAGCATGAGTCTTTTTAATGAATATATCTAGATGTTAGAGAGAACTAGAGTTTACTACTACTGTTTTCAGTTTTTAACAAATTACAGATGAAACTTCGTGCTGTTTTTAATTTAGCCAACTAATAAAGTGGAAGCGCAAGATAAACCTAGTCTCAAATAAAACATACCAACAGAATTTTATAATATAAAACAAATAATAACGATCAAAATGACGAACATTAGCAAAAATAAATAGGTAACATTATAAGAAAAGGGCGGGAAAAGTGTTATGATATTGGTTAACAAATTGACAGTTGAAATTTATCTGTTTTTTTCTTTTCCTACCTATTCTATTAACCTCGAGGGGTTATTCTAGATTCATCGAATTAGTAGATGAGCTCACGGGGCTCAAACCTGACGTCGTTGCTAACATGAACCTTAGCAAGAGCCATGCTTCGCAGAATCTACCACCGGATCGGAACCGCGACCCACTAAGAAGATCCGGCGAGAAACTCAGTGAGCTGTGTCTGTGGGTTAATTTACACGCCGAGCCATTCGTCGCAAGCGATGGGTCCGACGAGAACGATGACTGGTGCTTGGTGTACCTAAAAGCACCGTTAGTGGATCGGGAGGATCCGAGGTGACGCGTTTTGGCAGGATCGGCTATGTAGTTTCCGGCGGCCACGATGAGAGGGTTCTCGTGTCGTGCCGCTTTAAGGAAATGGAAACATTTATAATTATTATTCTAAAGAATGTGGTAATGTAATAAATTATCTATGGCGCATGTGATGTAAGCAGTATTTGTAGCCTATACTGTATTTCAAATTAAAATTATGCGTAAAACGTATTAACTTACCAAATATAAGAATTGTGTGCATCCATAATTGACCTTTTTTTGTACTCGGTGCACAGTAAGATGCTACAAACAGCAAATTGGAAAGCTGTACACAAAAAAGACATTTGATTTTGGAACAATTTTAAAAGATCTGAAAATCAACAAGCTTTTACTTACAACTTACCTGAAATAATGGGTGTTGTGGAATCCTCCATAACGGACACCACGGCCAGTACCATGGTCCTATAATTTTAATAGGATTCAACATGATGAGTACCGATTAATTTGAAAATACGCGTACGCGACATTGATCTTTTCGTCTACACACTACTATTTTTCCCAGTATCTGTGTTAGAACTGTCGTCTTGTAAGTAATTATATTTGCCATATAAAGGGATTCTATACCATTCTCCAGTCCAGTCTCCATTCACCTCGATATATTATATATCTCGAAGTAGAACGGGGTATTATTTATGATGTTTTACTGATATATTAGATTATATGAATAAAGGGTTCAAGCCAGATGAAACTCCATCTTAGAAGAGAAGCATCAGTTGACCATTACGTTGTTGTCTGGACGTGTATTGATACAATAGTAGGGGTGGATGGTACTAGGATGTAAATTTACTGAATAATAGCACGAAAAGGTAAAAAGTTGATCCGGGTTCTTCTGTACTCTCATTCTTCTTCACCCTTTTTCAAACATTAGGAGAACGGTGAACTCATTTACGCATCTACATACCTATGCAATAAAAGTCGTCTACCGCTTATTCAAATTCACACGTATCAAAGATAATAATTTTTTTGTTAGTATTTACCTGATGGCATAGTGTAGTTAACCGAACCAAAGTCGTGATAGCTACCATTTTCTACCGGCCAAGAAAAATTCAATTCTCCTATTTCTAGAAAGTCACTTTTTCTCCCTGTGAAACCACCGTGAGACATGTTTCTTGAAATAGGAACGCTAAGGTTAAGTTTTTCCGCTTTCTTTTATTTTTGTGCAATGTATAACAATACAGGCTAAATAACTACACTGTACAACAGCTGTTTAAATTTCATTATTTTTATCACTAGGAACCAAATCAATATCAGGCAAGCTTATTCTTAAAGTTGAATATATTGCCATCTATCGGAATTGTGTAGAATTACGCATCAGTTTGTTGACTAATATATCAGTTTTTGAAGTAAGTTATGCGAATTTGAGATGAGATGTTGTTTAAAGCAAGACCCGCTAAGTTGATTATAATCTTAGAAAAATTATGTCGTTAAATGTCAAAACCATACTTATTTTGCGTCGATAATAAAAATTGAACCTCACAAATCGACGGTCATTAAGTATCTATTTACATGCAATACTAATCAGACAAAGATGATTAATGAGTGAAATTAAATCAGCTAGTATTTTCTTCGGTTTTCGTTAGTTATAGAAACATAATTAAAAATTACTTTTACGATGCAATCTCTTTTTTTTCCAGAGTGTTCAAATACATTTACTGTTTTTGTGGATACGGACGACAAAATTATGTTTTGTGAATTTTTAACGGTAATTAGATTAGTCGTCCATGGCCGTAAAAGTAGTTTTAATTATTTAACTACATTATATTTTGATGAAGGACCACATTTTTTTTGTGTCTTATGATAGATTTTTTAAGAATATTCAAAGATGACTTTGTAATATTTATATGTTCTTGTTTATTCCAGTTTAGTTCATTCTAGATTCTAGTTTTCAATTATTACAATTGAAATTTAGAATCGAGGGAAGACTTAATAAAAATTCAACAAGTTGACCTTACTTTTAACTGTGCCGTGACTTTTATTAGCAGTTCACAGTTTTACGTTAAAAATTTTATAATACCAAAAAATACTAGTATCAAGGGGGTGTTCTCTTCGTTTGATATAATACCAGACGATGCTGCATCACTTAAAAATAGCATATTTTTTTTGACATTGACATTTGCATTTGTCATACTATCACATCGCGGTCGTGTGTGTGCGTCACTGCGAGTGTGCTGATAAATGTGAATAGGTACTGGGTGCTGAGCAGTAGTACATTTTTCTATAATTTCGTGATAATTCGTTCTGATTAAATAAATGAATATGCGGTAACAGAGTACCTTAAACATATTTTCAATAATAAATAGAACATTTTCTGGTTACAAAATTTATAACTCGTAACTGGGAATGCCTTTTTTCAAAAATGATCCTCTCGCCAATGGTACGTACTATGTAATACACTTGTATAAATAATTATGCTTGTCTTATTCTAAAAAGTTGTGGTCACAATTAGAAAACGTATTTATTACTATCTCAAAATATAGCATTTGTTCTTTATCAAAGTTAACCACTTACTCCAGCACTTCAAGGCAGCTCAGTTTCAAGTCCACATATTTGTGAATGATTAGGTACTTTAATGCATATGATTGTTCAATTGTTCTGCCATTTTTATATTTTATCAAACATAATATATTAAGATAACATTAAAAACAGTGGAATATGTATAATAATAATATTCGCTTAAATCAATTATAGAAATTTATCAGATATTTTATGATGTACATAATTTGGACTTTACTTAATATTCTTAGCTGCATTTATATTTATTAAAGATAATTTTACTCCATGTCATAAGATCATAATTTGTAAGAATTTCAACAGTTCTGAGTAAATGAGTGAGGTGAGAAATGCTATTCAAGAAAAAAAAAATCCCAATTAATTTAGAAAATTCTTTCAAAAACTTGGTGCTATATTTATTGGGCAAATCAGTATACCAGATTAATACTTGTTTTGTCAGTTATGAATTGTGATTTCATAATTATTGTTTTTAATGGTGCAAAAATGTTTTAAACACCTATGTTAAAAATATATATAAAATTTAATATTTTCTAGTTATAGTATAATATTTACTAGTCTTTTTACATATCTAGTCAAAGATATGTTAAACTTTGCAACAATATACCTATTTTAATACCTTCATCATCACCATCATCATCATTATCATCATCATCATCATCAGCCTATAGCAGTCCACTGCTGGACATAGGCCTCCCCAATTGCTTGCTGCTGAGAATGATCCTTGGCTTCTCTCAACCAGCTCCTGCCTGCCATCCTGCACAGATCATCACTCCACAGAGCCTGAGGGCATCCTGTACTTTGTTTGCCATTCTTATATGTTATTATTATTGTTTGTTTTAATACCTTAATTACTCATTATACTCAGTTAAAAATAATGCACTCATCTATGTACTGGGCCAGAGTGGGGATTTGGGTCTATGCACATCCACAATTTCCAAGTTTCAGAGAAATAGTCTGCCTAGCTTATGTACAAGTTAATATGTTGATAATAATGCATATCTGGGTATATTAAGTTACTGTCAAAATACATAAGATATAATATTAGTTTTGTCATTTTTACAATCACATTCATCAATATTAAGCAATGGTCAACGTAGCTATTCTAATCTGTCCTATTTTATATCAATAATTAGTTAAATTGAAAACATGAATTTCAATTGAACTGTTGAAATTTCAATGAAGATTGCTGCAATTGATGACTCAATTCCATTGACCCACAATGACAATAATTTTAGTTTACGATGTCTGTTAAGGTGACCATAAAATTGAACAATAAACTATAATACTTAAAAATCTTGTATCTTTTTAGCTAAATTAGTATTTATTGTGATCATAACAGTTGCATGCAGTTGCATAATAATGCAATGCGAATAGCATTGGATTATTATTATTCTTAATAATAGGGCTGACGGACTGTGAACTCAGCATTGTTGTGACGCACAAAGATCTGACTAAAAATATTACAATTTTTTCTTCAGAAAAGAAGCACAAACTGGAATATTGTTCTGCCTATGCATAGGCCTAACAGAGTCCATAGACATCTCAATGATAATACTGTTGTAGATTTTAAGATATAAGATTGAAGTTTCAATTGCTACAGCTGTTGGGATATCAACAGAAAGCTAGTGCCATATGTGTTCTCTGACAGGTTGATGTGAAAGAAGAACTATTAGGTTGGCATTTACAAAGAAAGTTGTAGTATCTTGAAATGTCAAAGGTATTTGACCAAAGCTAAGGTCCTGCTTAAAGTCATGATGATTAGGATCCCCCGAGCTATAAGATGTAAGATAAGAAGATATACTTACACACATATATATATATATATATTCTTTTTCTCCACCTTATCTCACTAGGTGGGGTTGGCATAACGAATTTTACTACTCCATTCTCTTCTATCAATCTCAACACTCTCACTTTTCTCTCTTTCTCATTCACACACTCCATCCATGTTTTCTTCGGTCAGCCTTTTCCCCTCCACCTTACACTACTACCATTTCCATACATCTCCTAGTCACATGCATCTACGCATCACATATCCATACCACACTAAACGCTATCACATATAAATAAATTGAAATTGAGTATCAATCCTAACACTTATCCTTAATCCTAGCCTCAATCAATCTTAACACTTAATTAATTCTCAGTAGCTTTCTGACACTTACCACTTATCCACCTAGTAATGTCTGTAACTTCTGTAAACATGATGTCAGATAGTTTAGTTGTTAAATTTTTATTATGATTTTAGATGAATATGAAGTCATCGGTGAAGCGTTTTGGCAGACCCTGGAAATTCCCGGAGAAGAACAAATTTTAAAAATATATGGCTACAAATATTCGAAGATACATGCCCTCGTTTTCCACTCTATATGTACAGTATTATGTGGAGTCCCATACATTGCATTGCTGTACTACCCAAAGTACAATCGATTCAAATATGTGAAATGCAGTTTAAAATCAGCAGAAAAGATTTGCGGTATGCCTTTTTTGTAATAAAACAGCTTTCACCCATTTAACCTTAATAATTATTGCTATTATATCCTATATAATGCTATATAACCTAAATAATATATGCTTAATATTCTGTTACAGTGACAGATTCAGATGGATTATTTTATTTAGCACAAATAGATGAAATGGATCTCAATCTATCGAATCATAGAGAAAATAAATTGAGATATTTTATTTACCAGCATAATCGTTACATTTGGTTGAGTGATCAAGGTGCCTTTGTTAATGTTCTTGCTCTCAACGAAAAACTAACCATATGTATGTTGATGGAAAATCTAACAGGACTCAACAAGAGACAACAAAATGAATTGTATGTATTCGAAATTGATACTAAATTTATTTCTTAGTCGTATTTTTTTATTTACATTTTTTATGTTTTAGGCTGAAACTTTATGGTGGTAATAGTGTGGAGGTAAAAGTAATGAATTACTGGACCATCTTCATCAATGAAGTCTTTAATCCATTCTATTTGTTCCAAGTTTTCTCCATTGTTCTTTGGTCATTGGATGAGTACTATCAATATGCTACTTGTGTGTTCATTTTGTCGACTGCGTCATGTGTAACAGCACTGTGTCAAACAAAACAGGTAATTCAAGTAATACAATATACCTCTGAAAAAGATGACCATAAATAAAACTGAATTTTCAAAATAAATGTATTTGTTTTATATGCTTTGCGCGCTCTGATTGTCTATTTAATTTCACAGATGAGTATCAAAATTCACAAAATGGCTGGTGGTACTAGTGCTTTTACTGTAACGGTTCTGAGACCAACGCGTTCTGGACGTGAAGAATGCGTGGTGAATGCTAGCAGGCTGGTCCCTGGAGATGTATTAGTGATACCATCTGATGGATGTGTAATGCCTTGTGATGCGGTGATTCTGACGGGTTCTTGTATTGTTAACGAGAGTATGCTAACAGGTTAATAATTTTTTTCTTAATTTTAAATTGTTATTAACCTTTAACTAATATGAAGTTCAAATAACTTTTCTATAAATTGTATTGTACTTATCTATTTTTCATCATAATTTACAACACCTATGATTGTCTTACATCAAACAGAAATAAAATTTTCATACATAAATAGGATCCTCAGCTATATTTCTTATTTACATACAAATAGGGGATCATGATAATAGTCGGTCTGTGAATAATCTAAAAAAAATTAAGTCCCTGAGGGTTTTCGATCTCAAGAGCCCACCTTGAACGACATCACGTGATGATGTCCATGGGCTCTGTAAACCAACTAGGATCAAAAGGGGCGTGAGCTTGTCTGTCCATATAAACCATTTTAAACATTGACTCTTCAGCTGTACATATTTGTTTTGTTTAGGTGAAAGTGTACCAGTTATGAAAGGCCCTCCGTGTTTGTCATCTGAAGTGTATTCTACAGAAGTTCATAAACGACATACACTCTATGCTGGCACTCATGTGATACAAACCAGATTTTATGGTAATAACCAGGTCAGTATTTTGCGCGGAATTATCAAATATATTATGATAATCTATATATTGAGAAGAATAGAGATAAAGACACTACACAGTACATTTTAGAATATTGTAACAGAATTCTAAATTTATCTGGTTTAGCTTAGTTTATTCTACCCAATAACCAAATTACATTAAATTTTATTATTCTACATTTCTATTCATTCGCTCGTCGTATAAAAGTCACTACCGATTTTCGCATAAGCATTAACCACGTCCGAAAGAAGTCTCGAAGACTGGTATATGTATTGGATGTTGCTAAGACTATCGGACTATATAGATCATATCATTAAAAGCCATATTGTTTTTAATATGAAGCGCATCGGATATAGAGTGTGCTACCGACCTGAGCAAACTTGGCAATCCATCGTTTATTAGTATTTGAAGTAACAACATAAAAAAAAATCCTTTTTAGGTTTTAGCTAAAGTCGTAAGGACCGGATTTTACACAGCTAAAGGAGAGCTTATAAAGAGCATACTGTATCCAAAAGAGGTCAATTTCCAGTTCTACGACGACGCCGTTAGATTCGTAACGTTCATGTTCTCCATTGCTGCGCTTGGCATGGCTTACTCCGTCTGGTTATACGTTCTGCGAGGGGTCAGTATGGATAACTTTGTTGGTTGATTGATTTACATTCAATAAAAAAAAAAAAATAGTTTTAACAAAGTAACAAAATTCGCTTTTATAGGAAATCCAAATAAAAAATAAATTTTAATAAAAAATAGTGTAAGAAAAAAATGATTTTATTGTAAAAAAACGTGGGGTGGTTTTCAGGATATTATCGAAATAACCCTTCTACTCATATCTGTCCATGCACCCCACGCTTTTTTTACAATAACATATTTTTTTCTTATACTATTTTTAATTCAAATTTATTAAAATTTATTTTTTACTTGGATTTTCTATAAAAGCGTATTTCGTTAGTTTTTTTAAACTATTATTTATTTTCCATTTTTAGTGGAATTTAAATTTTTTTTTATTATTATTTTTAATATTGAATTGTCATCGGCCCTTAATAAGTATACCAAATTTCGAGTTAATCCGACGTTTTGAAGGGGGTCAAAATCATTTTCAAAGATTCCGTTACAAACACACATACGTCTGAAGCTAATAAAAGCGTAAGTAAAAACGATACCCAAATAATTAATTCCGTTTCCAGAGCTCCGTCAGTACGATAATGCTCCGTACATTGGACATTATAACCATAGTGGTACCGCCTGCACTACCCGCGGCCATGACAGCCGGCGTAGTATACAGCCAACGCCGCTTAAGGAAAAACAAAATATTCTGCGTCTCACCGCCGAGGATCGTGATTTGCGGGAAATTACAAGTCATGTGCTTTGATAAGGTAACTAAAAGGAAACATCTGTAACATGTTTTTTTTTTAAATTTTTTCTGATAATTTTGATATTCCTTCTTTAACAGACTGGTACTTTAACTGAAGACGGCTTAGACTTCTATTCGGTAATTCCTTCGAATGAGGGCGAGAAATTCGGGAAACAAGTGGTGAATGTGACGGGGCTGCCGGCTACGAGTCCTCTACTGCAGGCCCTGGCTTCGTGCCATTCTTTGACCAGCATCCAAGGCGAGCTTAAAGGAGATCCGCTTGATTTGAAAATGTTTGAGTTTACACGATGGGTACGTAACAAATCTGCAATTGTCTATTAATAAAACAGTTTAAAATCAGTAAGTAATTAGATTTCTACATACTCCGACCGGTTCAGATGCGAATATATTTAACATATAATCAAACAAAATTTGTCCATAGTCGACTGCTTAGAAATATGTGGACTTCAAGATCGCCTTGCATGAGACTATCCATGTGCTTATTCACCTACATAAATAGCATTGCAAAACAATTTACTCACCATTCTGTTCATATCTCATAGTATTCTCAACTTAGTTGTATAACCATAGCATAGAATATGGTTATTATAACGTCAAAGTAGCTGAACTTTCTAAGCAATACATGAGTAATTTCCTCATATTCAACATAGATTTCAGCTTTTTCTGTCTTCATTATTTAGTCACGCCTTTCGTGAAACCTTATAGAAAAACTGTAGTGATGGGTATGTTCAATTGAAATCTTAGAAATTTACCGTCTGTAAGACTCTTTAAACAAATTGATTCCCGAAAATAATTAGTATCTACCCACATTAATTCAATGGTTTGTTCATCGTTAATCATAATACAACACGATCGATTTTCCACAAGAATATCTGCAATATTGTATTTGTGAGAACGTTTAGTCATTTTTGGGGAACTTTGACAACTTGGTCGTTGCTACGTTTATACCCAATATTCTTTTGAGGTGTTATGAAATAAGGTTTTTGTATTTTACATTGAATACTCTTAAATAAGTTGTGCAACCTAGCGTTAGACCGGTCAAGCTATTGAGTAACTATCTATTTCATGTTTAATGCTTAAAACATGCAAGGCCACGTTTACGATAACAATAATAACATAAAGTTTTAATAGACAACGGACAAAAGGTTCTGCATGAAAAAATAAACGTTAACATAAAAACGAAACAGATAAATAATAGGTATTTTTCGATGAAGTTGCCATTTTACGATACTGGCCATTTGAAACGTAATTGATGGCAATAAATTCTAAATTCAAATGAATTTTATTTTAAAATTAAGGAACTCTATTTTCAAATGTAGTCATTTAATTATTGATTAATTTGTTGCTTTCACTACATTTTTATCTTTTTTATTAATATGAACACGATAAGAATACCAGTAACTATAACTGCCCGGTAGCTATGCTGCAAAAAGGACTCACAATATTAATGACGTGTACGGAGGGAACACTACAAACGAACGCATGACTCGTTATACCGACATAGAAATTTGGATCTATAAATTGAAGCTCGAGGTCGCCCTAAAATAACGACGAATTTAAGGCGATAGTAGACACTGACGATGTTCAATCTACCGCTGAGTTAGTGGCAGCTTTCAACGTTAGCTTAAAAACATTTCTTGGTCCATTTTCGTCAAATTGGCAAGGCAAGAAACATGGTAAGCGGGTGCCGTATGAACTTAAAAAACCGCGCGACGAACACGTTAAGGTATGTGTCTTGCTTAACAGACACAGCAACGAAGGGATTTTGGAAAAAAAATGGATTATTTTTGATAATCGTAAGCGGTCATCATGTTAGTTAAATTCTGTTCCCTAAAAAGTCATGGCCACTGTTTAGTATTCTGGTGCGGTTTTATTTATCACAGCTTCTTCCCAAATGCACTAATATTTGATTTTAAAACATCGGTCGCCTGTCTGACTTTCACCTTCCTTAGTGCTTAGGACTAGCAATAGACAATAGACCTGGAAACTGTTGACCAACCAGTTGATACCAATTCTACATCTGACGAGTAATAAAGATATAGCACTTCCCTTCCATTTCTATTTTGTAGCATAAAAAGGTTAATTAACGCATATGAAACTAAAAATCTTATATTCAAAATGATTTCAAATTGATACAAGTAATAGTAAAATCGCGCATTGATAAGAATGACATGTCAACTTAATTATCAGATAAGTTAACTGAACGTATTTACATAGGCCTTTTTGTGAGTGATTCATCAGATTTGTCGTTGAATTGGTAATCATCTGAACAGGTACTGGAGGAGCCCGGCCCAGAGAACACGCGGTATGACAACCTAACACCGTCGATAGTTAAACCCGTATCGACAACGGAGAGCACACAGAATCTTGACAATTATGACCCTTACACAATGGAAATTCCGTATGAGGTGAGTATAGTATTAGCGGTAGTTCTTCAAGTTGTTTAATCGAAATTGTACGACCAAAGTATTCTAATTTATGCATAGCGATGATGGAACATTAGGGATTCGTATGTGAGTTGATAGCGCGGGGAGAGTTGCCTAGGAATTAATTGTACGCGATTTAAATGAGTTGCGGGTACTAGAGAAACTCTCGCTGCGATAAGGGTGTAATAGGAAGAAGTCGTCGTGGCCTAAAGGATAAGACGTCTGGTGTATTAGTATCTAAAAATGCACCGGAGTTCGAATCCCGCAGGCGGGTACCAATTTTTCTAATGTAATACGTACTTAACAAATGTTCACGATTGACGTCCACGATGAAGGAATAACATCGTGTAATAAAAATCATACCCGCAAAATTATAATATGCGTAATTACTGCTGATAGGATCTCTTGTGGGTACTCACGGGTAGGTAACAACACCCTGCCAATTTCTGCCGTGAAACAATAATGTGTTTCGGTTTGAAGGGTGGGGCAGCCGTTGTACCTATACTGAGACCTTAGAACTCATATCTCAAGGTGGGTGGCGGCATTTCCGTTATAGATGTCTATGGGCTCCAGTAACCACTTAACATCATGTGGTCTGTGAGGTCGTCCACCCATCAAAGCAATAAAAATTAAAAAAAGAATAGGTGATCAATGATAGTCTTTGATTCGTAACAATAACTATAGTTTGGTTAAAATAAAAATTCTTAATTATTGTCTAATATATGTGGCTCAATTAAGGACCTTAAAACTGCATTAACGAAAGTTCAAAATTGACTGTCGAGTAACATTATTGATTTTTGTCGACCTGTATGATTTATGTATCTAAAATCGCGGATACGCTTAGTGCAGAGACCACTGAGAAATTGTATATTTAGCACCTAATATAAGGTACCAGATACCTTATTGCCTGTTGGTACAGGATATTAACATCCATGAACGACGACAATCTCTCTGAATTAAGAGGACCGTATTTTGGTCTACGTAAAATGGCAAAAAAAGAGTTGAGGTTAATAACGAAAAATTTTACCGCCTCAAGTTTCTGGCAAGAATGTTGATAAGTGTGTGGCTCAGTTATAGCTTATTTTTCTGTTACGTATGGTTTTTAGATCGGTCTTCTAAGGAGGTTCCACTTTTCTTCATCCCAACAATCCATGGGAGTTATCGCCCGAGTGCTTGGACAACCACAAATGGTGTATTTTGTTAAGGGAGCGCCCGAGAAGGTAAACCGATGTAATAATATCGTAAATTTTTAATGATTTTTTATAACGCAAAAATGTAACAATTTAACACCAAAAAGGCCGTGAGCTCGTCCAACCATCTAAGCAAGAAAAAATTGTTTTTTTATGTATAGTTTCAGGATACCTTTTCACTTTATTTTCTAGTAGAACGGCCCAGTTCTGACCTCAAGGCTTGTTATGACGTGTGTATGATATATGTGTGTATGGTGTGTGTCTGTATGTGTGTGTGTGTGCGTGTGCGCGCGCGCGCGTGTGTTTGTGTGTGTGTTCGTGTGTGTATGTGTGTGCATGTGTATGCATATCAATTTTATTTACACCCATTCAAACCTTACACTGAATTATATGGGCTGTAGTTAATAATATGTACATGCCTAACAAGATGTTCGTTTAATGTTTGAACAGATCTCCGGCATGTGCGCCCCGGAAACCCTGCCGGAAAACTTCAGCACAGTACTTAACGAATACACATCGAACGGCTTCCGCGTGATCGGGCTCGCTCACAAGAAGCTTGACCGTAAAATGAAATGGGTCGACGCCCAGAGAATCAAGAGAGATACCCTCGAATGCGATATGGTCTTCCTAGGCTTCCTAGTCATGCAAAATAGCCTGAAAACCGAAACTACCCAGATCATAAGGGAGCTACACATGGCCAACATGAGGCTGGTCATGGTCACAGGTCTGTATTTACCCATAATACCTAATGTGTAATAAACAGTAAAATAAATTAGAATCGTCGAACATACTTGGTATACTTAATATCCGTAATGCAATATTTTGTTGATTTAACTTCTAAAACAGATATGCCCTGATCTAATCTAAAGGCCACACTCCCAAGTACCATGAAGCCATGTTTTTTTTTAATGTCAGAGCGAATATGTTTAAACAATTCAACACATTCATTCGAATTATACGCTGGAGTCGAGGAAGGTAACCCAAACATTTTTTTATTAAGAAGTTTTAAGGTCTCAGTATGGTTAGAATTGGAAACTCCGTTACTCTCTGATTTCTTCAAAGTACCCGCGTCCCACGCGCATTCACAGTACTATGACCTTTTTCACCTTTCTTGGACTGCCAATTATAACTTTAACAAATTCCTTCACACACTAATGAATAGCTTAGGAACGCATAGAGGACAAACATATAAACATACGAATTTTTATTAATTTAACATACCATATTTGTACAATGGAGTTTTTTCAATAAAATGATTTTTTTAAATACTATTTATACTCGTAAGTGACAATTGTTCGGGAAATGAATATAATTTACAATGATACATATTCACCTGAATTATTTTCGATTGCAGGAGATAACATAATGACGGCTATGTCAGTGGCCCGCGGATGCTTCATGGTGCAACCGCAACAGAAGATAGTGTTGATAACTGCAGTGCCACAAGCGAATGACGCTCAGCCCCCACTCACTATGGAAGTAAGTATGATCTAGTTCAAAAATAGTTTGCGACCCGTTACAGATGTTAGCAGTTCCTACTCTTGCTTCCCTCATCCGTTCTAAATTTCGTCCCTCAGCATTTATTAGTACTAGATATCCCTTCCGCCTAGTAAACCCTTCTGCCTGCGACAGTCCGATCTCTTCATCCTTACGGTACGGCTGCCGTTATTTTTAAATGTAAATGCTCATTATTAAGTACGTTAATCATGTGTGGTAAATAAAGTACTTTTTTTTAAATAAACACTTTCCTATCGTAAAAGTTCTCAATATGTATTTGCTTTGGAACAAAGGTAGATAGTATTGTACTACTTTTTCAGTTATCAGATGCTAAAGCACAATAATGGCATCATATTATTTTGGAATTTCGTGAAAGCGCACGAGCGTAGAGGAATCGAAGGATATATATGGCTTCTCGGTTTTTCTCATTGAATTGAAATTGAAATTTACCTAGATTCCCTTTATGACAACAAATTTTAATTTATTTATTGCTTAGATGGTTGGACGAGCTCACATCCCACCTGGTGTTAAATGGTTACTGGAGCCCATAGACATCTACAACGTAAATGCGCCACCCACCTTGAGATATAAGTTCTAAAGTCTCAAGTATAGTTACAACGGCTGCCCCACCCTTCAAACCGAAACGCATTACTGCTTCACGGCAGAAATAGGCAGGGTGGTGGTACCTACCCGCGCTGACTCACAAGAGGTCCTACCGCCAGTAATTACGCAACTAAGTTGGCCTAAAAGGCGAGTTACGAATGACCGTAAATAAATCGTGAATTCTTTTAAAAATTACAGGTCGTCGGAGAGAGCGGACCACCAAAGCTACCGATGGACTCATATGTCATAGCTTTGGAAGGGAAGACTTGGCAAGCAATACGAACGTACTATCCAGATTTAATGCCGACTGTATTGAAAAAAGGTACAGTAGCAGATTACGTTAGCTTCAGCCCACTGAGTTTCTCGTCGGATCTTCTCGGTAGGTCGCGATTTCGGTCCGGTGGTAGATTCTGCGAAGCACCGCTCTTGCTTATGACTAGTGTTAGTAAATTCTCTCAGCTTGAGACCGTGAGCTCACCTACACGTTTTGGCGTTACCAGCAAATAATAATAATAATATAGCCTTTTATTCAGATCCATATTACAACTATATGACTAAATATCATATATAGAAAACTTGAATTTTATTTAAACCTTAATCTAGCCTATTATTTGAATTTTTCTTATTTTCTGCAGATCTGTTTGCCAATCGACAAAGGCTTCCTCCAACCTTTTCCACTCATGTCTTTCTTTAGCCACTCTGTTCCACGTGACGCCTGCCACTTGTCTTATGTCGTCATTCAATTCTATAAGATTTTCTTCATTCTTCAGCGTGAGTACGTTAAGGGCTGCGAGGTATATTTTTGTGTCTTTGTAGTTGTTTCTTTTGTAGTTGTTTTTTTTTGTATTGTTGGAGGGTTGTGGTCTTTATCCCCCACGAGGACCAGTCGGCTTGGGGGAAGAGGTATTTCTTCTGTTTATTTGTTTTCATAGTTTGTTTGGATTTTCCGTTTACCGGTTAATTGCTATTTTTTATTGAGTGTAGGTTTGTTGGTAAATGAGTTCGATCTAGGTCGCATTGCATCAAAGGCATTTATCCTGCTAACTTTTGCAGAGCATAGTGTTTGCTATTTTCTGGGTTGCCTTTTGGAAGGTGACGGTGAGATAGTTGGTTCCCTTTTCCTTTTTTCAGTGTTGGATTCTTTTACTACTAATTTGTCGTAAATCAGAAAAGCTATATTTCCTTTTTCTCTCTCTTCCTTCAACCGTGGTAGCAGTGCTTTTCTTTTCCAAAATTTCCTTCGAGTAATCCTCCGATACATAAATGTTCTTTAAGCTCTTTCTATTCTTCATAATTTCACCTTTTCTCCAAGCGTTTATAAAAGAACATAGCACCGGCCTTGGTTTATTCTGAACTATATTTTTTCCCAAGCGGTATAATTTGTTTATTTCGGATTGCTCTATATTTATGTTTAGAGCTTCTTTGAATGTCATCTTGACATTATTAAATAGCTCCAATATTGAGTTTTCCCTTTCTTCTAGCCCGAAAATAATTATGTTGTTACTTTTCTTTTCTCTTTTCAAATATTCCATCTCTTTCTCTAGATCGCTAACTTTTTGTTTTAATTGTTCATTTTCTTCAATGATAGGAGTAAGTTTTTCATCCATTCTATCCATTAAGTTTTTAGTAAGTGATTCAGTTAGTTCAGCTGTTTATTTTTGCATTTCCATCTTCATATTATCAAATAACAGTTGAAATTGTTCCTCCATATTTTTGTGTAGTAACGTGGAATGGAACGCAGTATAGTAGGTGACACTACTTTTCATGCACCGGCAACACTAGAACCAACCAGCAAATAGATAGGGAAAAAAAAAAGTTAGCCAAAGGCGTCTCCAGTCCCTCTAGTAAGGGCGCGATCAAAATGGAATAGCTACAAATGTAACAAGTTCATTAAAAATACCCTTAATGCCGCTGCGTCCAAACCTTACACCATAGGTAAAGTCGCGTCTGATGTTTTGGCCCTTGTTTGATTGTATTTATATATTAAATTTAGTATTTTAAATTGAATCAATTAGATGCTTCACTTGGAGATAAGTTATCGATAATCATAAACGACATGTTTTTGTTGTTGTTTAATATTAATGATTATATTTTAAATAGCTAAATGAAATTAATAGTTGTAAATTTTTTATCCTTTTTGAATGTCGAACCCAACGCTGATTTCAATGTGTGATGTCATATGTGGTTAATTGTTGTATGTTAATAAATCTGTAGGTGACGAAAACTGGTAGGCCGTTGGGGCTAGAAGGTTCTTGAGTGGCGACCGCGTACTGGAAGACGTAGCGTGGGTAGGCCTCCCACAAGGTGGGCCGACGACCTATTGAGGATCCGCTGGATGAAAGCAGCGCAGGACCGGTCTTTGTGGCGAGGCTTGGAGGAGGCCCATGTCCAGCAGTGGACGTCCATGTGCTGATAGAATAGAAAGAATTTAGAAATTAGAAAAATGAGTCATTATTAACTACGAAATATGTAAGCACGCTACATCACGTTGGCCTTTTTTACATAGCCAGTTTTGAAAGATTATGGTTAAAGTTACGCCTTTTTTAGCGTATAAATATAGGTAATATCGTTATATTTAGCAGAGTTGTGTAGTTTGTGCGGCTATTTAGAAACAAAGCCCGCTTTCTTATACATTAAGCAAATTAAAAAAAAATTAAAAGGATAAATTGACTTTTTAATTTATTTAATGGATTTGTATAATGTTCTTTTTTTGTTATAACTTCGACCTCTAGATAACAATTATTGGATAAATTTAGTATTCAAAAAACTGATTAGCAAAAACGGTTCGATACGTTACAATCAACAACAAATCATAAAAAAACTATATAGGTACTACTAGCGGATTCGGCAGACGTTGTCATGTGAAAGCATACACAAAAAATCATTCAAGTCAGTCCGGCCGCTTAGTTGCAGTGTAGATAAATAAACTAGATAACGACTGCAGCGCCATCTGCCGGGTTGACTTGTGAATCTAAACCATTTAGGGCGCCACCCAAACGCTTACAAAAAAAAAAATTCAAATCGGTCCAGCCGTTTAGGAGGACTTCAGTGACATCGTACAGTAGAATCTATACCTATTCTATACTAATATATAAATCTACAGTGGTTTTTACGTATGTTCCGTTATAACTACTGAACCATGCATACGTTAACTTGAAACTTGGTATCCATGTAGAAAATACTGTGTAAAAAATGTAGAAAATACTACTTATGTACTTAATGGATAGGCTAATATTTATATGAGTGTTGGACTCCCTACACCAGTTGCGGGGGCGTTAATAATGAGAATGTTTGTGGGGGTGAGAAATAATAATGTTAATTTTAAATGCCCAGCGAAGCGGACGGGTACAGCTAGTTATGTATATATATAAAGATATACCAGCTTTATGAGGGTAATGTTAAATGTTGCGCGCGCAGGTATGGTGTTCGGTCGCTTCGGTCCGGACCAGAAGACGCAGCTGATAACGGCGCTGCAGGACGAGGAGCTGACGGTGGGCATGTGCGGGGACGGCGCCAACGACTGCGGCGCCCTCAAAGCCGCGCACGTCGGAATATCGCTCTCCGAAGCCGACGCTTCCGGTACGTACTTTTTTATTTATTGCATAGATTGGTGGACGAGCTCACAGCCCATATGGTTACCGGAGCCCATGGATATCTACAACGTAAATGCCGCCACCCACCTTGCGATATGAGTTCTAAGGTCTCAGTATAGTTGCATTACTGCTTCACGGCAGAAGTAGGCAGAGTGGTGGTACCTACCCGTGCGGACTCACAAGAGTATAAGTTCCGTTATAGAAAAAGAAAAAAAACGAATAAAGCTGACAGAAAGAAAAGAAAAAAAGGAAGATGGAAAATAGTAACGTACTGTTATAATAAAAAAATGTAATTATTCTGAACAAAGAAGGACCCCTTTGTCATGGCGCCGCAATTCCGAGGAGTATTCCTCCAACCTTCCGAGAGTATCGGGATACTTGGGGTCGACGTCTCGAGCGATGTCAAATTTCAGAGTCATTTGTAAGACAAAGCCAAGTTGGCGTCCAACACACCTGGACAAAGGCATTTGCTTTATAAAGCACAAGTCCGGCCTCGCGTGGAGTATTGCTCCCATCTCTGGGCCGGGACTCCTAAATACCAGCTTCTTCCATTTGACTCCATACAGAAAAGGGCCGTTCGGATTGTCGATAATCCCTTTCTCACGGATCCTTTGGAACCTCTGGGTCTGCGGAGGGACTTCGGTTCCCTCTGTATTTTGTACCGTATATTCCATGGGGAGTGCTCTGAGGAACTGTTCGAAATGATACCTTCATCTCGTTTTTACCATCGTACCGCCGGCCACCGGAGTAGAGTTTATCCATATTACCTGGAGCCACTGCGTTCATCCACAGTGCGTTTCCAGAGTTTTTTTTTGCCACGATCTATCCGACTTTGGAATGAGCTCCCCTCCACGGTGCTTCCCGAGCGCTATGACATGTCCCTCTTCAAACGAGGCTTATGGAGAGTGCTTAACGGTAAACAGCGGCCTGGCTTTGCCCCTGGCATTACTGAAGTCCATTGGCCACTCACCATCAGGTGGGCCGTATGCTCGTCCGCCTACAAGGGCAATAAAAAAAAGAATAAAGATTCTATAGAGTAATAATATACAGGTAACAATTTAATATAACTTAATAATTCAGTAGATGTAAACATCATATTCACATATTTAATAACTCTTGTAGGAAACGTTAAAAAATGCCGAACCACATTCGCCATTGTAATTAAAAACATGATATTTGTAATTTTAATGAATCATTATTACTGTATAATAGCCGGCAAACTTCTTGAGCATTTGTTGGCGTAGTGGGGGTAAGTTCGCGCATGGTACACTCACGTGCAAAAACATTATTTGCTCTGCGTAAAATAAAATATAGGTTAATAATTTTAATAATTTAATCTTGGGGTAAAATAGATATTCCTTCTATTAAGTAAAAACTAGAGCTGTTGCCAGGTCTTGGTTCAGTTGAAGCGAAGCTGGTATTTGTAATTTTTTTTTCGTTATCATAATCTTGACCATCATCATCATCACTGTTTTCATCACCCGACTCGCTATCATCGTGATGAGTCGACATAGGGCTCATCGGTGTAGTTTATAACTCGGTCGGTTCGGTCTTCTTTTTTGTCTACGATCTAAAATTCGGTTCTGCGCAGTCAAGGTCATTTGCTCAAGAAGTTTGCCGGTTACTATACATTACTACTATTTGCTCAGCGCTCTAAATGCGACCACATACAGTGACATATATATTAAGCGTAAGTGTACACGCATATTAAACAATAATTTATACATAATTATTTTATTTATTATTATTTTTCATGGATGTTGTTATTGATATTTTCACTTGGAAAGATAGGAAAACGCGTTGTGTGTTTCCTACATTAATATATTGATAACGCTAAAATTCGTCAATAGTTACTATACAATAAAATAAAATTTTAACAAAAAGAAAACATTTTGCAATACAATAAAATGAGAATATCATCCGTGCAATCGAAGTCAAATAAATATGCCTTATTAAGGATAACTTACAAACTACAAATCAGATAATAATAAAATTTTAATGGAACCACATGAGAAACACCAATTTTCAATTAAACAAAGAATCAAAAGATCCGTTTTTTGAAGTCGGTAAAAAATCCGTTGGGAGAACAAGAAATAAATAATGCTGTATTGTTTTATCATTATATAATTCTTTAAAGACATTATCTACTTTGTTACAGTGGCGGCACCGTTCACGTCTCAAGAGCAAAACATCACGTGTGTCAAACTGCTAGTTCTAGAGGGACGTTGTGCACTCAGCACTTCATTTGCAATATTTAAGTACATGGCTCTGTACTCGCTGATACAGTTCTTCTCAATTCTTATTCTATACAAGGTATGCATTATTTCATTCGTTCACCTTAACACCAAATAATGAGATTAACTGTTATACGGGTATAATAAAGCTTAGATTAACTGGTAGATCATATACGGCCACCTCGTTAGTCAAGTGGTCAATGACCCTAGTTACAATACTATACTATTTATTACTGGAGTGGCCAAGGTATTTGCTTCAGGAAGCCCAGTAACACAAAAAAGTATTAGTATGGTGTGATAGGATGACCAAACTATTTTTTGTCAAGTAAAAAATTCTCAATGAATTTTGTAACGTGAACCATGTCTATCTAACCAAATTTACTGGTGGTAGGACCTCTTGTGAGTCCGTACGGGTAGGTACCACCACCCTGCCTATTTCTGCCGTGAAGCAGTAATGCGTTTCGGTTTGAAGAGTGGGGCAGCCGTTTCAACTATATTTGAGACCTTAGAACTTATATCTCAAGGTCGGAGGTGCATTTACCTTGTAGACGTCTAACACCAGGTGGGCTGTGAGCTCGTCCTACCGTCTAAGCAATAAAAAAAATTTAGACTTAAAAGGCAACCCTAAAAGGGGAAAACGTTCACCGTCTTCTATTGATCGTGGTAGCACCATTCGACCCTGGGCAACAATCAGTTCCTGTACATCGACCTGGTGCTGACGACGCTGCTGGCGCTGTCCCTGGGCCGCGCATGTCCGGGCCCGCGCCTCACGGCCGCGCTGCCGCCCGTGTCGCTGGTGTCGCCCGTCAGCCTGGCGCAGCTGCTGCTGCAGGTGCTCCTCGTGCTCATGGTCCAGATCTCGGCCATCTACGTTCTCCACGGCCAACCTTGGTAACTTCAATTGACCCATTTCTATTTATTCTGATCTATACTCTATACTAATATATATAGCTGAAGAGTTTGTTTGTTTGATCGCGCTAATCTCAGGAACTACTTGTCCGAAAATTACAATGCTATTGATATAGATATAAAGGAAAAAGGGTGAATATCTCGAAAGACTACTGATCACTGGCCAAGTGTAAGGAAAGAGGCCTAGGAGGCGTAGTCCCATGCGCTGGTCCGATCAAATTAAGACGACATTGGACTCCAGCATCAATGTCGCTATCCACTGTACATAATCCAAACAAAAATACTCCCTAAAGGTCACGACCTTCAGCACTGAGAAACGCGACGCAAGGAGGAGGAGGATTGATATAGATAAATAGAAGAGACATAAATTCCCGGTGACGTTTTGTTCACAGGTTCAAATCCATCGAAGGTGGACCGAACATAGAAAATATAATGTGCTGGGACAACACAGTAATATTCATCACGACCTCGTTTCAGTACTTGATCATGGCCTGTGTTTACGCCAACGGCTGGCCGTTCCGAGAACGCTTTTACGCTAACTGTGAGTCAACATAATCCTTATCACTATAATATATACTAGTTTTTAGTATAGTATATACTATACTATAAATACATAGTTGCATATAACACTCTAATGGTACCATGCCGGAAGCCCTAACAAATGAAATGCCAATAATAATTTTAGTTTCATTTCTATCACATAAACGAACGTATATAATAGGAACAAACAATAAAAAGTCAATTTTACATTATTAAATGAGGTACAAATTATGAAAAATTTTAAAACGAATATTTAATTGCGCTTAGCTGTACCCGTTCAAAATGTTTTATGTTTGTTTGTATGTACAATCGTCCTGTTGGTCACACTAACTATGAACATTTTTACTGATCGAAATCAACCTCTAAGCAAACTTGCGTTGTACAGAGGTACAGTTCAGAAAGTTACTCCAAAACGCATACAAATTCAATTTAAATCCACTAAAATGTTATAATATCACATGTTGAATGTCAAAACATGATATTTATGTATATATCACTAAGCTGAACGCAGTAGTAATGTCAAACCCAGTACCTGCTTCAAAACATTGTGTAAAAGTCTCGATCATAATTTTTATTTATTGCCCTTGTAGGCAGACGAGCATACGGCCCACCTGATGGTGAGTGGTTACCGTTGCCCATAGACTTCAGCACTGCCAGAGGCAGAGCCAAGCCACTGCCTACCGAAATAGTGCTCTGTGTTCATGTCCACGGCATGCCTGTTCCTAAGATCCCGTGATGCAAATACACTTAATATTTCAGATTCGATGGTGCTATCGCTGGTGACGCAAACCTCATTCGTGATACTGCTGTTGATGTGCCCCTGGTCGTGGCTCGCGCATTTTATGGACATTAAAATGTTGGACCCCACAGATCCGGACCAAAAAACTTTCCGTACTTATCTAATGTTGATACCCTTCATACATCTGATCTTGGCTTTTACTATAGAAGTGAGTATACACTTTATTAGTCTATTGATAATTCGATTTTAAATTTCCGTAAACGTGTTTGAAAAGCATTCTTTGTAACATAATATTATTTTAAATCCCGCGAAACAAATGCTGCTAAAATTTTCTAACCTAAATTACCTTAATGATGTTAACCATCTTGAATTGGAAAAGCACCTTTCGCCACATATTATTTATAATCCTACGAAACAAATGCTGCTAAAATTTTCTAACCTAAATTACCTTAATGATGTTAACCATCTTGAATTGGAAAAGCATCTTTCGCCACATATTATTTATAATCCTACGAAATAAATTCTGATAAAATTTTCTAACCTAAATTACCATAATGATGTTAACCATCTTGAAATGGAAGAGCACCTTTCCTCACATATCACTACATAGTATAAAACAAAGTCGCTTTCTCTGTCCCTATATCCCTATGATTGCTTAAATCTTTAAAACTACGCAACGGATTTTGATACGGTTTTTTTTAATAGATAGAGTGATTGAAGAGGAAGGTTTATATGTATAATAACATCCATAAATTGTGGAGAAATCAATAATCAATTACAGTTTCCGAAGCGAAGCGAGGGCGGGTCGCTAGTTATTTATAATCCTATGAAACATGCTGATAAAAAAAAATCTAACCTAATTAATTACCTTAATCGTGTTACAGATGACGTTGTCGAATTCAGAAAAATTCTCGAAGCTGTCGAAGTTGATCCGGAGACGGTGCCGGGACAAGGAGGACGCGTCAGTGGAGGGCGCGTGTCCGCTGTGGGCGCCGCCCGCGCACGTGTGCTGACTGGCGCCGCCCGCGCCGACCGCCTGCCCCGGACTCGTCCGCAGCTAGCACCCGGCGCGCCCGCCCTCGCGCGGTCCACAACGCGTTAAAGGCAGATCTACACAGAGTCAGCTACTGACTCTAATTAAATATTTCCACTATAAATATTAGAAGAGCGTCAGCGTTAATTAGTCCAGTCATTTTAGGCCAAATTAAGTGAATATCTCGTCAAATCGACGTACCACGTAATAGTACATTGTGCACCAAGGGAGAAAAATAGGACATTTCCTCCCGCGTGTAAAATTGGCTAACTTGCGGGATGGGATGTCCTACTTTTTTCCCGCGGTGCACATACATTTTTTTTTCCTACCAGGCCGAAAGTTCGTGGAGTACCGAGCATACTCTTTAAAAAAATTATTTCTGTTTTTTATTTTTTAAATAAACTACTACTAATTGAATAAGAACTGTCTGATGAACTCATCTTGGCTTAATACTTCACTATTAAATTTTATTGCCTTTTGTTTATTACACTTTTACACTAAACACAATATTGCAAATTACCCAAGCACAACAATGGCGGAGAATTTTAGGTGCGTGAGAGCGAACGTAGACACTAACGCGCATGCGCACTTGTCAGTACCCAGGGAGGAAAAGTTACACGTCTTCCCTGTACAGCGGGAGGAAAACCGAACTTTCGGCTTAGGTAGGAGAGAAAATATATTACCACGTAAAAACTTGTATTTTGGCATTCTCAAAATTCACAAATGATAATAGTAGCAAGTTTTAAAATCAGGGGCAAAGGTCACAAACGTTGAGTTCAAGGTAAAAAAATTATTAAAGAGAAAAGTTGTGGAGAATTTAATTCTCTGCAATATTGATAATAAATTGCATAAAACCCATAGAAACCGAGATATTTGCAAAAATTGTAAAAAATAATCGATTTTGTGACCTTCGACCCCTGACTTTAAAACTTGCGACCATCCAATTATATATGAATTTTGAGAATGAGGTGCAGGATGCCAAAATACAAGTTTTAATTTGTGGTAATATACTGGGTATGTCGATTTTCCGAGATCAACCCCCTATAATGACTGGACTAACTGGCAACACGAGACGCCGAATGTGAATATTGTCGGATCTCGAACCCAGCGCTGACGCCTGTAACTGACTCCGTGTAAATCTGCCATAACTAGTAATGTATCATGGAATTCAGTTCTCAATAATTTGTAGTCAATGATGGCGTCGATCCGGCGTCCGTATTAATCTAATTCATAGGATAACGTGTATTTAATAAGATGAAATGTTAAATTCATTCCTAGAAGTGTTATTTCGGGGTCGTAAGCGGACCTATCACAAAACTAGAGTTACCTATGGGTGTCGTGTGTACATGTGAAGTACTTAGACGGTATTGTGTATACTTTATCGAGTACTTGAGTCGTCTATTATCAAAGGTGGCAATCTGTGCATTTGGACAAAAAAATGTTATTGATATGTCAATACAGATTGATTTGAATATAATCGTCTCCTTCAAAGAATACGGTTCAAAACCTGCATTAAATAAAGGTTAATACTCATAAGATATCGTTCAGATGAGTTTTGTGACTGCCTATGGAATACAAAGTCAATAATTCGTTTTTCTGATTTACCAATAATTGTCCAAAAGTCACATTGCCGGCTTTGATAATAGCCGACTCACTTACACGTTTCGTTATACTATTTATTTTTTAATCTGTATCTCGGTTGTTTCTATTTTTATTTCTTCGTGTATTTTTTTTTACGTTTTGGTGCTTAATAATTTATTTATTTCGTGCTGTGATAAAAATAATGCCAATTTATTGAAAATCGATATTTCGATACCTCACTTACCCTTTAGTTATTGCTTAATTAATAAAGCAGTAGTTACTTTTTTTATTTTTCTCTACTTATTCGCTGGCTCACGGGGTCAACTTTAGAGAATTTGCTAACACTGCCCCTAGCAAGAGTAGTACTACGCAGAATCTATCACCGGATCAGAATCACGACCCACTGAGACGATCCGGCGAGCGATTCAATGGATTAATAGTTACTTAAGATAGCTACATTGAAGGTCGAATTTCAAAAAAACGGCCCAAGCAATGTATTTGCATTTCTTAATAAATTGTACTTACACTTATATGAATCGTATTCCGTACTTATTAAATACTAAATTGAATTGTTAAAAACATGAAACGAAAGAAAAAAAAACTACATAGGGTTCGTACTTAATGCAATTAAATTTTACAAGTTTTTATAAACCGTAATGGTTCCCAACAATTTAACTTTAGCTACATCGGCCAATATTTTTATTTTTCCTAAACATATTCCACATTCGATTCTCGGTTAGTGTCTTTATTATCGATAATTGTTTAGGTTCTGAGTTGTACGTGTCTTTTTCCTTATGTATTTATGCTTGCGTTACCCGTAACGCAGGTAAATCTTGAATGATCTAATTTTTATTGATCAATTATATAATCTGAGAATCATTTACTTTGTAAAATCATTACATCATACTAACCGTGTCTTCTAAATATTTGCAAACTTTTCACTGACGTTTTCTTCCGTTTTATTTCGAATATGGCGAATTAAAAAAGAAACCTCAATTTATTTTAATAAATTTTTATTATTAAAATTTACATAAAACGTTCACTACTACTAATTTACATTAAAATTTATTCTTGCCTGTCAACACTTAATTAATATAATGTAAGGCCTTGTCCTACGTAAGCGACAAACCGAAGCGATACAGTTTGACCGATGTTTGAAAAATAATCTATTGAATATTTTTCAATAGATTTATAATAAAATTATTTTTTATTAAATATACAGTATAGTGAATTTTTACTAATTGAATCAGATTTAGCAGGGATATTAGGATAGTAACAACTCTTTGTTCATTTGTGAAAATAGGTCGAAACATGTGACACAAAAATCACGTGTTTTATCGAAATTAGTCGCACTGCGTAGCATAGCTATTGTTCGCTTTCCACCGCCCACCTAGGACAACAGGTAAACCATCTTGTGCGTGATTTACGTTATTTTCGTAATTAATAATATCTTAGTGCCAAACATAAGGTAAAGTGCATGTAATAATTTCGAATAAACAGTGCTATTTAGAGAGATTCGTTCAATAGATGAAATTCTATAAGCACTTAAGCGACTGTTAGCGGATCGATCGTAATAATACAATGGTCCCTTTTAATCATTTCAAATCAATAAGTCGCCGATATTATTCGATTGTAAACGATTGCATTAAAATCGATTTTCCGTCATAATCGCTCGTCACTAAACCATGTGCGGAATTCGTACTTTAAACAATTTCGAAATACTATTTAAACGAATCCTTATTTATTAACACCTGAAAAGTACGTACCGTCAATAATTCAATTATAAACGTAATATTAATGTGTATACAACAGTTTTAATATTTTAATGAACTGGGTAGATTTTTCACGTAAAACAATTCGAATTATGAGTCGAAGTTAACGAACGTATTATTTAGCCAAAGTTGAAATTAGAACGAATGAATGATGTAGGTAGAATATTGTAGAAGATTGATAGTTTAATTAAGTTAAATTAATTGCTACCGTTCGGTCGGTTGTCAATAAAACTGAAGGTAAAGTTTAGAACGAACACCCCGACAAGGTGATAAAATATGTATGTATTAAAAAAAAAAATTACATCATGTAAGCATTAAGTCCTAGTTAGTTTAATTTATTGGTTTCTGATGATCTAGTTGAGCAATTTACGAGTCAAACTTCGTAATGAAATAATAACTCGATTGTTAGTCGATACCAATTTACATATTACGTGTAATTGTTTGAAAGAGGTCCAAACTTTTTTTGACAGATTATGATTTGAAAAAAAATTTATATGTAATCATAGTAAATTGTTGCATTTTCGTGTTTATTTCCTTTTTTTGGTTTTTTTTTGTAACATTTTTATTTTCGTATGTTTGTTGACTATTTTTACGTCGTTTATTACGATAATGCAGTTCAATGTAATCTTGTCGCGAGACTTAGATGAATGTGTTGTGTGACCAAGAGAAATCGAATAAAATAATATTAATATAATTGAATTTTTATTACTAATTCATGTAATTCCATGTCAATAAGAGTCATATTATTTATCGCCAATTTAAAAGCAGGAGGAACTGCGACAAACACCCACATATTACAATATTTTGACCTGGTTGGTTGATATGGCGGAAGCTAGTTTATAATCAGTACATAGGGTGCAATGCGTCGGAATCGCGACCTGCTGAGAAGATCCAGAGAATTAAATATTTCAATTTAAATAATCAAAGAAGAAAATGTCATCTATAATAGTACTTTCATTGTTAATTAAAAATAAATATTAATTAATCTCGCGTATTGTATTAAGGGCCATGCTCCGAATACTTCACAGTTTTAAAAATCTTAGCAAATTATATTACCACGACAATAATTTTACAAATGATTTTCAAACTAACCGAAAGGTTCATATCTGTCATTGTGTAGGTACGTCTTTTATCAGTCGGTGGTCGTCCAGATGTGGCATCCTGATAAATGTCAATAGATCGAATGTGACGAACCAAAAATAAAAACAAATAATAAATAAAGTAAAATTTTTAAAATTTTGTCTGTGTACATATATTATATAGACAAAATTGTCTATATATGTAGATATAGACAAAATTGTCTATATATGTAGATATAGACAAAATTGTCTATATATGTAGATATAGACAAGATTGTGTGATAAACCTGTTACGGCAAATACGTTGTGTAACCCGGTGGAGGAGAATACTGCGGCGGCATGGAATCCTTCGCACGAACAAGAATCGGGCGTACGCTTCCGGGTATAGGCGGTTCTTTCCACCTATAAATGTTAATATTAATTGGTAGTTTTGGGAAGGTCGATGTGACTCAATTCGATTTGGGTAATCTATATATAACTAGGCAAAGACAAAACAGTTACGCTTATATGACTCGGCGGTGCAGTATTTAACACCCCGGACCGGCCGAGGGTCGTAGGCTCGATTTTTTTCATGGGGCAAACATTCGTGTATATAACAAATTCGTTTGCTCTTTGTGAATATATTTATAATCCATGAATACGAATTTTGAATTCGTGAACCCGCAATATGGCGGACACTCCCTCCCCCCGTCACGTGAGACTATTGACCCCGTCCATCTATTGAAATTCAGCCATATGACGGTGTTTTTCGAAAATTAAAATATCTTACCAAGGTATCAAACTAAGATTGTGTGGCGGTTTCGGCTGCGCTAGTCTTTCGGCTCGTTCTCTCCGCAGCTGGTCGGCGTCACGTACCGCTGCGCAACACGCCCTTAGCGTGAAGTAGTACAGCAACTCGACCCCGGACAACAGCGAGAAACCGAGGAACAAACCAGCGATCCCTCCGAAAGATACTAAAATTTTCGCATTATTAGTTTACATAGGTTTTTTTTTCGTACAAAGACTTATTAAAGGTCGAATGCCAGTTATACAATAAATATTTGTCATGCAAGTGTACTCGTAGTGTTCGCTCACGCGGCCCGTACACACGTTCACTCTCTCCATGTCAACCAATCCAGTTTCTGCAGCATAGCCGTCATGGCACAGTGGTATGTGAGGAATGTAGATTTTCAAGGCCATTTAAATCTAGTACCTACAGATACGTAAGTATCTATGGAAGCTTCAGAACGCTACTTCGACAAATCGGCGCGACAGGAAAACCGCACTTGTGGCCGCCGCTAATTATTTATCCGACCGCGACAGGGTAACGCAAATCCGCCGTCGCCCGAAATATGTCTTGTCAGATCCCCGGATTCACTCTCGGTGCTTTTAAGTCCCTCAAGCACTGGTTAGCGTCCTCGTCCAACGTCGAAAGAGTTCAACGAGCGCACTAACCCATAGATAAAGCCCACTGATTTTCTCGGTAGATCTTTTCAGTGAGTCGCAAATCCGATCCGGTGGTAGATTCTGCGAAGCACTGCTCTTTCTAGGGCTAGTGTCGGGAAATTCTCTCAGCTCCCTTACCCGTCCGGACGTAGCTGGAATAGCCTCTTAGACTACCAGCGAATAGCTACACACTTAAAAAAGACATACCTAAAAGGTCCACCCATCCAAAGAGCACTTCGCGCTTATAGCGCACCATCGGCCACGATACAAATTCCGTCTCCAAAGAATTGCTTTCGCCCCCTCTCGTAGCACTATTGCACACATAATAAAGAATAATTAATAATAACTAACTATTTCATAGTTCCCATGCATACCAAAGACCGTTGAGGACTTATTCCAGAAATTGAAAAGGTATTTTCCTTCAACGAAAACAATAGAGATAAGTATCTAACATTTTCTCGTCGGTTGCTAATAGATTTTCTCTTATTTGTTTCTTAGTATCGATTGATGATGTACGTTTTCAATACAAAAATATTAATAATAACACATAAGAGTAAATGTAAGCTCTAATATCATTTTGAATTCTGAACCGTTAATAATTGTGACCGAATCATTGGGCAAATGCTCTTAACTAATTTATCGATGTCACTTACTCAGTTTCAGATAATTTTTCAACTTCGTAAACGGTGTGGGAACAGCCCAGCTCACATGAGCATTTAGTCACATCTGTAATAGCGCTTGCGTGTTTCGCTATGCATTCCAGCTCCCGCAATGTACATTGCTTGTATCCCTCTGAAAGAACAGGTTTCTGTTTTCTATGCGCAACAAAACGAATTAAACCCGAGTCTTACTCGTGGTTGTGTCTGCACGGGTAGGCACCATCGTCCTACCCATTTTTGACGCGAAGCAGCGTGACTGCTGCATTCCGGTTTCTTTAGATGAAGCAGTCATAAACTAAAGAGGACTTCAATCTCTTGACCCTAGATAGATTCACGTTACGATACGATCTCTGGTAACTACCTACATAATACGAGTTGATTCGTGACCTCGTCGAATTGCCTAGAAAGTTTAAAAGCTAAGAATCGAGTTAATTCACTTTTTTATTATATTTCATTGCTCAGATGGGTGTGTTAAGTGGTCGTCGGAACCCATTTGCATGAACAATGCCAATGCCGCCACCCACCTTGAAACACGGGTTCTAAATCCCAGTTTTATAGTGCAACGGTTGCCCAACCCTTCAAACTGAAACGCATTACTCCTTTAACACAGATACAGGCAGGGTGTACCTACACGTGCGGCCTCACAAGACTCTCTACTAACAGTGTTTTTTTTTACACTAAGAACGATTATAACTTATTACCAAACTCACTTATAGTTGGATAAAAATGAGGCACGCATTTACAAAACGAACGACTTCTTCGCATACGACATTGTCTCATGCAAGCTGAATAGGTGTAGATATTCGATGTGTCCAGGTGCAATTCATCGGCGAATACGCAACGCCTTTGACGGATTGACAATTGGCGAGCATCATCAGTTGTATAGGTATGCTTGACGGAAAATGAAACCTTTTCGACGCGATAATCCCATGAGTGCTGAGCGCTTTGTTCTAAACCAGCCATTTCTTCAGTCGAATGTATATAAATCTGTTAGATAAATTACTAAGTAAAATAAATAAAATCAATAGACGAAAATAAACAACATGAAAGCAATTTTGCGTTGTACGTACGTCGAACGTCGTATTTTTGCGGTCCGAATTAAACATAAATGACCATTTTGCGTCAGTTTCGTGAATAAATGCCTCTATAAACTGTTCTTGTTGTGCTTGCGACTGCCTGTGAACATTTTTTAATTATGATATTCATTCTACATAGATTAATTGCTTAGATGGGTGATCAAGCTCATGGCCCACTCAGTTTTAAGTGACCACCAGAGCCCATAGACATAACAACCTAATTTTTTATTTATTGCTTAGATGTGTGGACGAGCTCACAGCCCACCTGGTGTTAAGTGGTTACTGGAGCCCATAGACATCTACAGCGTAAATGCGCCACACACCTTGAGATATAGTTCTAAGGTCTCAGTATTGTTACAACGGCTGCCCCACCCTTCAAACCGAAACGCATTACTGCTTCACGGCAGAAATAGGCGGGGCGGTGGTACCCACCCGTGCGGGCTCACAAGAGGTCCTACCACCAGTAATTACGCAAATTATAATTTTGCGGGTTTGATTTATATTACACGATGTTATTCCTTCACCGTGGAAGTCAATCGTGAGCGTTTGTTAAGTACGTATTTCATTAGAAAAATTGGTACCCGCCTGCGGGATTCTAACACCGGTGCATCGCTCGATACGAATGCACCGGACGTCTTATCCTTTAGGCCACGACGACTTCGAATGCCGCTATTCTTCTTGAGAATGTTTTAATTGTATAGTAATAAAGAAAATTATATGTTTTATACGTCTGATTTTTATTAGGCAATGCTATTCCTTTATCGCGGAAATCATTCGTGAACATGTGTTAAGAATATTTGTATTTCATTTCATTTAGATACCGGACCGCGAATTTGAACACGGGCATAGTTGAATCGCTCAGTACCTATAAGTACAGCAGGCGTAATATCCTTCAGGCTACGACGACTTAAAATTGGTAAAATATACCTACTCTTCGATTAGTTCGTAAATAAAATCACTTCATTTAATCATTACCAGGGCCAAATTTTCTCCGCGTGTCTTGAATTAAAAGCATAACAAAAGCCCATTTCCGTGAATACAGGTATAAGCAAATCGCAACACTCTTCGGAATCTCCTTTCCACTCGCAGTCGTAGAACAATGTTTCGCAATGTCGCACAACCTGAAGACATCCATTAAATATGTAGGTAGGAACTATAAGTGTGGTCAAGGTCAAAAGGTGACGTCTCTATGGTTCAAGTACCTAGACTAAGTCGCATTTGTTTCTTCTTCACTTACTTTAAATACGGCTTCTTTCGAATCTCTAGCGGGTTCCGGCACATTGTTTTCATTTTCGCCTACAAGTCCCGGCTCCGCTAAGTATTCAGCGGCATGTTCTGCTATAGAACTATAGCTCAATGTGGCCAGCCATTGCATCATTTCGGCAGCTCGTTCTGGAGGATCGGAACCCCAAACACTGGAAATTCGCAGTAAAAAGGCCTGAGTTGAAATACGCGGCTTTTGCGATACGTACTTACCTTACATAAAATCTTACTGGTGTTAGGACCTCTTGTGAGTCCGTGCGGGTAGATACCCCCACCCGCATATTTCTGCCGTAAAGCAGTAATGGGTTTTGGTTTGAAGGGTGGGGCAGCCGTTGTAACTATACTTGAGACCTTAGAACTTTTATCTCAAGGTGGGTGGCGCGTTTACGTTGTAGATGTCTATGGGCTCCAGTAACCACTTAACACCAGGTGAGCTGTGAGCTCGTCCACCCATCTAAGCAATAAAAAAAATCAAAACTCATTTCCTATCGGTTATTTCTAATAGTGTACGCATTTTACCTTTCGATATACTCTTGCAGTAATTCATCATCGACAGGACTAGCATCACATATTGTCACAGCCGGAAAAGGAACATCCCAATTGTGAAAATCCGTATCGAGACCTGAAAATACCATTTCCTAATTCACTTTTAATGTCTATTAAATACTATTGAGCTACGACAAAAACAAAGTTTTACCTGTAATCGTTGGATTGGTTTGAAACTTTTCCCATAAGCTTACGATAATAATACAAGTCGTTACTGCTCCTATGGCAGTAAAACTGAACCACATAAACCTACAAAAAAATAAATCAGAATCAACTTCTAAAATGTAGTTATAGAAAAAACGGTAAATTCATTTAATACGTCCACGTACTTTTCACAAAACGGTCTGTCTTTTTCTGCGATATATCTAACCCCGTGTAGTGTTGAATTATTGAAGAATTCAGTTGTTTGATGTCGTAGACTAGCAGCAAACAGTGATATGCCGTTGACCTCCTCGTTTCTCTCAATTTTTCTATTACTTTTACGTCCATGTTTTACTTTATTCTCTGGATAAACTTTCATATCGTTTCACATTTTCAAAATAAATCATCGACTAATGTAGTAAAGTTACGGAGCGTTGGCGTGGTCGCTTCAGCATTACTACACATCACGCTACTGAGATTGTATCACAACGATCGATTACTCATAGCGTGATTGTTGAATGTCCTATATCATAATTGACACAAATAACGCAATTATATTTTTATTATTTGTACGTTTTAAGGGTTCCGTTTTATAAAACGTTTCCATAAATTTACATTATTGAACATTATACATTTTTAATATTAATGTGTAGAACACATCGATATGTTCATGTAATACTTGGTTTTTTGTTTTGGATCTTATCTAAGTTTATCTATAAGGATAGTGTATCTTGGGCTTTAGCAGGCCCTTTGAAGTTTGAACTGCTTGCGATTTGATTCGAGCGAACGTTTGTTCTACAGGTTCGCCTCAATAATGGTTTCTAGAAAAATAAAGGGAAATTACTGGTAGGACCTCTTATTAGTCCGCATGGGTAGGTACCACCACCTCACCTATTCCGGCCGTGAAGCAGTAATGTGTTTCGGTTTGAAGGGTGGGGCAGCGGTTGCTACTATACTGAGACCTTGGAACTTATATCTCAAGGTGGGTAGCGCATTTACGTTATAAATGTCTATGGGCTCCAGTAACCACTTAACACCAGGTGGGCTGTGAGCTCATCCACCCATCTAATCAATAATAATAAAAATGTACGCAATGTTACTGGAATGAACGAATGAATTGAAAATGGTTCGATCTAATGCCCAGATATTGTCAATTTTTTTTAAATAATAAGTAGGTACGATAGCAGAATATAAAAATACTCGGAAATAATAGGAAGTAGTAATTGCTCCACAAGGCCGAAGTCGTATCTGATGTTTACCTACTTACGGTCGATAAATATTGAATCTCGTTTTCTCATAGGCAGGTTTTAATTAATTTATGTACAGAACCAACGCAATACATACCAACGCATTCTAGGTTGATTTATGTGAAACAAATCGCATTAATAAAGTTGCCTTAGTTTCATCGTGATAACTTTTTAGTAAATTCATTCACCATTAATATTTTTTAATCATTAATGATTGGTGTAGATGTACCTATGCTTGGTATACTGATATAATAATAATAGTAAGAACTTAGAACTTCAGCAACACTTTTTATTGAAACACCATTTAAAAGAATTTATTAATAATAATTAAAATGCAGTCATGCTATACATTTTCTTTTTTGAAGTCGATTCCTCGTCCGCTTTCGCATCATCTGGCAGTAAGGGCTCCAATTGGATGTTCAGATCCCTTATTGCATCATCTAGGATTTTTATTTTACCCAATAATTTTTCCGCTTGCAAGTTATAACCGGGCTCCAACATTTTCCCAGTGGGGTTCTGTTTAAAAAGATATTCGGCCTGCAATATTTTAATGGCCAATTAATATATTATTTATCAGTACAAATACTAGGTACCTATATGTTCGGTTAATTGGATAAATACATACGAGAAAATCTATTGGGTCGTTCGGGCGTAGTTTGGCAACTTCTAATAGGCCCTTTGTAAGCGTAGGAAATATGTATTGTACTAAATAGTTCCTCATCGGTTCACTGGCAGCAGCTAGAGCGGCTTCTTCCTCTTCACGCAGCAAAGCGTACAGTTCGGACTAAAATTTTTTTTGTGCAATTAATTAGAAAAGTAAAAATATACCTACATTTTTTTATTACTTAGATGGGTGGACGAGCTTGCAGAGCACCTGGTGTTAAGTGGTTACCGAAGTCCATAAACATCTACGACGTAAATACGCCACCTACCTTGATATATCAGTTCTAAGGTTTCAGTATAGTTACAACGGCTGTCCCACCCTTCAAACCGAAACGCATTACTGCTTCACGGCAGAAATAGGCAGGGTGGTGGTACCTACCCGCGCGGACTCACAAGAGGTCTTACCACCAGTAAATACATATCATATTACGGTTTTACTGATTGCTTTTTTATACCCAATATTCCATTTTTTCCTCCCGATCAGTCCTCATTTTATTTTCCATTTCTTTCATCAGTTTTGCTTCCTTAGACCTTAATGTCTCTAATTCCTCTTTCTCTCTTTTTTTCGTAGCTTCTGCTATGGCTAAGTATTGAAAATTAAATAATCATGAAATGTAATATTATTTAAGTAATTAAAACAATTGAACTAAAAAGTTCACGTTTTTGCTTCTTTTTAATCTATCAATTATACTTAAATAAAATAAAAAATGTTTTTATCTATGTCACATTCATATTATCTTCGAAGGCATTCCTACCGACAAACTTATCATAAGTAGGTACATAATTAAAACTTATTTTCTTATATGGGGCGGAGACATGGACTCTGAAGAAGGTTGATCGTAGTCGGATCGACGCGTTTGAGATGTGGTGCTGGAGGAAAATGCTGCGGATTCCCTGGACGGCGCATCGGACGAACGCATCAATCCTGGAAGAACTAGGCGTCTCCTTAAGACTCTCCACCATTTGCCTACGTAGGATTTTAGAGTTTTTCGGTCACGTTTCGAGGAAAAAGGGTGACAATCTCGAAAGACTACTCATCACCGGCAAAGTGGAAGGAAAGAGGCCTGGGGGGCGTAGTCCCATGCGCTGGTCCGATCAGATTAAGACGACTTTGGAATCCAGCATCAATGTCGCTATCCACTGCGCGCAGGACAAAAGTGAATGGAGGAACAAAGTCCTAACAAAAGTGCTCAGTAAAGGTCACGACCCTCAGAACTGAGGAATACGACGCACGGAGGAGGAATTAAAACTACTCTTACGGTTTAATCTCGTTTTTGTTTTTATTATTTCCGATATTTCGAATACTTTACAGTTTTCGTGGTTACTAAATCATTTTAAAACTCATTTAAAGAAACAATTTTGCTTCTTGATTTCTGTTTCTCTATTGTCATGGCTTGTCACGACCTTTGCAATTGGACTTTTAACGAATACAAGGATGGTTAGAAGCATAATCATACTTTAAAAAATACAAAGAGGTCTGCTTATTTCTCTAGACTGTAAGAAGACGAATGTTTTCGAATGGTTAATTAACAATCAGATTTAAATCGAAGTCGAGGAACTAGCATCCCACAGATGGCGACCATACATAAATAATAGGCGTCAAATTATAAATACGACGTACCAATAAGTTTCCCATAAAGACATGGCCTTCCCATTCGGAGGGCCACAGTGGTATATATGCTTTTCATAGCATAATCACAATGTTCTTTCACGGGCACCACGAGAGGATGTATGTCAAGCTCATCAAAAAAATTCAGCGGAGTTATATCTCTCATGTCCCCTGCTCGAAATTCATTTAACCTTTTAAGAACTATTTCTTCATCTAGACGGTCATCGCCTTCGGGTTGCCGCATGGCTTTTTCGCAGATAAAATCGTCGGATGCTTCCAGAGATACCACAATATCTACAAAAGGTTTTTTGAGGGTAAATTGTGTTGACGACTCATCGGGCGTCAAGCATTTATCAGAGTTCACTAATACCTCGAATACCGCTGCCTACCTTCAGACAAGAAATCAAAGTCTCAAATGAATTATTGATAAGTATCATTAGCGCTAATACTCTTCACACAACACTGTTTTGCGGTACTATAAATAATAAATTTGGCAGAAGCGATACTTCACGCTTGTTCAAAGAATACTCTATAAAATACCGACATAGAGAAAATATTTTTACAAGTGCTGAAGGTGTTTTTAATGTTTTTATGGTAAATCGTCGTTGTCATAATCGTTCAAAACTTGATATACAGTCAGAATTTTAAAATACTTTATCATTCCTTAGAGTGGATTAACCCTAATCTAGCCTAATACACGTTATAATGGAGAAAATTTATCCTTTTGTCGGATTAACCTAAAGCTACATGCGAGTATACCATAAAACAAATAAATAGATTACTATCTCTCGAAATTAAGTATCTGTACACTGGTAGAATAAGCCACTAAAATTTGTATTCGTCTTTACATTATCATTCGGTATATGGCATAAGTCCCTTATCCGACCGTGACGGGGCAACAAAAGCTGTCGTCGGGCGAAACATGTCTTGTCGAATCCCCTGAAACCACTCTCGGTGCTTTTAGGACCCTCAAGCACCGGTCACCATCCTCGTTGAACACGTCGATTACGTCGAAGAGTTCTAGAGGGCTAGTGTCGGCAAATTGTCACCGGTTGAGCTTACCTATCCACCCGGGCGTAGCTGGAATAGCTCCGTAGGCTACCAGCGAATAGGCATAGAAAAAGTAGAAATCGCGATATTAATATTCCTTGAATGGCGCTACGTTTTTTTTCCTACCTAAGCTGATGGTCTAGAGAGACCATATCAGCGTCACCGGGCTAATAGGTGAGCTTACGGGGCTCGAACCTGACGACGTTGCTAACACAAACCCTAGCAAGAGCCGTGCTTCGCAGAATCTACCACCGGATCGGGAACGCAACCCACTGAGAAGATCCGGCGAGAAACTCAGTGGGCTGTATCTGTGGGTTAATTTACTCGCCGAGCCCTTCATCGCAAGCGACGGGTTCGACGAGAACGGTGACCGGTGCTTGGAGTACCTAAAAGCACCGTTAGTGGATCGGGAGGATCCGAGATGACGTGCTTGACGCCCTATGGCTTGGTGTTATTCGTCTTAATGGAATATAAATAACACATTATATGAATTGTTGGTCTAGTGTGTATTTTTTTTATGTTTCTATCTACCTGGTCTTTACCTGGTAATAACTTTTTCAAAACATTACTGTACAAATCAATGTCTTCATCAAAATCATCTTCGTTGCGCTCTTCCCCGGTCTCTGAATCTTGTTCGTCGCCTTTTTCAAATACTGACAAAAATTACAGTAAAAGTTATTTATTCACGGAGTATACTTTCCGTGAATATGCCGCGAATACAGAAAAGGTGAATATGGAAAAGCGCATTTAAAAAGGATATTCGGTTGGATGCCTACATATTAGAAATCTTTTTATTAATGTGTATGTATGGATGTACCAATTTGATTGGCGAATAAATAAATCTTTAGCCGCGTACATAGGAAACGGGTCGTATTTTTTTTTAAATCTGCGAATAGTGAAAACGAGAATGGAGGAGGCGCGAATAAGGAGCTTTTACTGTATTATTATTAATTATGTGAAAGTTTTGTAAGTTTATCCATTAATTATGTGTATCAATTTTGGAAATATTACATGAAGAACATTGTCCTAGAGAGGTCGGGAAACCATCAAGTACCCATCCTCTATTTGTTGCCGCACGGCACAGTAATCGTTGCCTTATATATCTGTAAATGAATAGTCCTGTTTTTACGACTGTTCAAACGGGGAAATAAAAATTAAAAGTATTTTTATAATGAAAAAGGTGCACCCTAGAATTTCTTCATCGTCGAGGGGGCGCCCAGTCTGGAGCATGGCCAAAGTGTGCTTCGCCGATTCTTGAAAGCCCTCTTCCTCACCAAAATCATCGTCGACTTCACTTGGTTCGGCCTCCTCACCCATTATAGGGCCTAAAGCTGCGGTTTCCCCTTTCTCCCAATGATTTACTCGCCATGTCTTCATTCGATCGTGAATGTTATTCAAATTAAAAATATAATGAATATACATGAACATGAAAAATTACAGTTAGTAAAACTCATTATGGAAAAAATAAATTCCAAGACGATGTTGTTAGAAATTGCTCACCATTTACGATTTTCAAATAAATCTACTCCTACTAATACTATTTATAAAAGTATAAATTAATATTTTTATCAAAATAATGTTGTGGTGTGATCGTTTGAACTCAAATAACATCCTTTATCTATTACTTTTCAAATATATTTTTTATGGCTGCGTTCTATGGCATTATTAAACGATTATGAAACACATGGCTTTTTATCGAATGACAAACAGAGACAGTTAAGTATGTAGGTACCTTATGTTTACACGTGTAGTGTTTACATACAGATATATAGGAACATTGAATGTACTGACCAAATCATCTATAGTATCCTGAACTATTGTCTCTGGAGAAATATACAATAATCCGTAAGATTCGCATATGAGGTTTGACAGAGTCGTCTTTCCAACCAGCGGAGGTCCGTAAACAATGACCTATCAATTTCGTAAAGACATCAACGCTTATATTCAATTGGAATTATTAGATATCCAACGCAAACATCAAATTCAAATACCTTGAAAGATTTCAAACCTCTCTCTTTTTTATATTGATTCATTAACATCGGAACATTTTCTGCGAATGTTTGCTCCGAAACCCACTGAAGACCCATTGTCTCAACGATAAAAGTAGGCTCCATTGTCAAATTTAGTGTTATGGAATCGTAAATTCTTTGCTATAAAATTTAAAATACTTTTTGTTAACATTAGAGTAAGGGTTTAGTTAATATTTTTTCGTTTTCAAACCATATAACCAAAATATAAAAAAAAGCAGACTTACGTCTATCTCAGGAATTAAAAAAGCATCTTCAGGTGGTATACATGTGAACATACCCGAACCAACGATTCTTCCTAAAGCTTTAACAATCTACAAAAGTTTTGCTCTCAATTACACATTTAATAAAACAAAAAAAATTAAAACGCTACCTTCAATTACCTCTCTTTGTTTGGAAATGTTTTGTTCCACACCAACTATGTAGAGTTTCTTGGGGAAATCCGTCACCAAGCTATACACAATTCTGTAAAACGAATGACGTTAATGGCGATAATGATGTCATTATAGCAAGTGGTTTTGCTCGAGAATCACCGTGGGTAATGCAAGACCCGTGTGCTTAGTGCGAGTTTCTTAACGTTCTCGATAGCGTAAAAGTAAGCTAATTTTGTATGCAGTTGGAACAGCGCCCCTAACGGCAAACGTACGCAAACGATCCCATTCCATACAAGTATGAGCTAACTTTTACGCTATCGAGAACGTTAAAAAACTCGTACTAAGCGCTCTGTGTCCTTAATGCGAGTTTTTTAACTTCTCGATCGCGTAAAGTTAACTCAAATTTGTATGGAGTTGAAACAGCGCCCCTAGCGGCACACGAAGTTAGTGAGTTAACTTTACGCGATCCAGAAGTTAAAAAACTTGCACTAAGCACGCAGTTTCCGCAACACTGTCTTTTTAAAAAGATTACAAAGATATAAAGCTCCTTGGTTTGTGACATATGGCCCGTGAACGGTGAGTCTTAATATTATTAGGGCACACCGTAATTATCTGCATTTCCTGCTGCAAGGTCATTTTGTAATACAATTTTTGGCAGATTAAAGCTATGCATACTTACTGTGCTAAATCGATAATATTAATCAGAGGAATTATATTGCCACCACGTCCGACTATTGGTAAAAGACGTTCACATTCCCATGCTTTTTGAAACCAATAAAATAGCACATCTTCACGACCACCATAAGTTATACCAGACGCAATCACTGTAGCCCTACAAAGTATTAATAAGAAAAAATATATTTAAAACACATACCACGTGATTTGAGTTTTTAACCTGGATGAACACAGGATTATCTACTTTTATTATGATAAAAAACGACCCGAGCAAAGCTGGGTATAAATAACTTCTATAGTAAATTTATTTATACCCAGCAGCAACGAATTTAAGGTACTATTTTATATACCTTTACTGCCTGTTACCTGCCTAAGTAACCACAATCTGAATTCTATAATCGCGGGTAGTTCTTACCTGTGTTGGAGACATACACAGAGAAACTTTCAGCTTTTATAAAATAACGAAGGTCTGGCTGTCGCGGGCTCTTGCTCTATTAGATTTGTTGAAACAAAATTTTAATCGAGAATATGATTGAGAAACGGGTGGGTGTCATGTCGGACTATACGGCAACCAACTTTCGTACCAACCTTTCCATTCTAACCACTGAGCAAGTTTTTGTATTTCTATACGGCACTAGGTATATTAAAGACTATGGTTTTTAATTATATTAAAGAGTAAAAAATTACTTACGAAAAAGATTTAACTACCTGATTTGGGATTTATATTTTCTAGCAATAGCAATCACATCATTTTCAATGTCATAGTGAATTTTATAATTAGGATGTGGCTTCCTTTTGCGGAAATCACTTTCTAAAAAAGGTAAATCTGGGGTATCCTAAAAAGTTATTATTAAAATATAATCTTAGATATATTTAAACTCGTTTGTCGTTATTTTTCGCTTTAACAGCTTGTCCAGAAGGAGTGAATTCGCCGCGATTCTCTCGTGCGTATCACGCGCGACCGTTTCGCCCAGAAAGAGCGTACCTACGGGCGAGCATTTGGGGACGAATTTAGTCAGTACGAACTACGAAGCTTACCGTCGCTAGAAGAGTCAAAAACGCAGGGAATATATAATCACGCGCGAGTCGAGATTCTGGCGTAGTGCACGCGATTTACGCGCGTATTTTAAATTCGCGCGATGCTTGTGGACGCGACTTGTGCCTAGTATCTCACTAACGCGCGAATGATTTCGCGCGAAATATTTCGCGGCAAATTCGCCCTTTCTGGACCAGGTCTAAGTTAAAACAAAACATACTGGGTCTAATGGTTTTGTGCAACCCCATGTTAGAACAGTCGAAATCAGAAGGAGACATCGTTTTTTCGAATCTTCAGCAGTTTCGTCGTCAGTTGCTACATCAGGTTTCGTTTGCGTTTCCAAATAGTCTTTCAGGACTAAAAAACATTGCATACATTACCAATTTTAAATTATGACAATGATGATTTATACTGGTGAATAAATTAAGCATTTGGTTGTTTAGGGCGTTTTGTGAATGTTCTAAGTACTATTATGTAGGTACTGTCGTCACAAATCAGGTTAACAGTAACTTCTTATTGTTTTAACAATAGCGCAATCCGGATTGCAATCATTTAGATCGTTAATTTTCGTCGTCCCCACATAGTTTAAAGCGATATAATAATATGTACTTACGTGCAAGATAATCCTTGGCAATTTTATGTTCATCTTTGTCACAACTGATATCAATTATAACTGTTCCGCAAGTAAGCATTTTAGGCAAAGCTTCTGTTTTGTCTACAACTCTTGCTACATTATCAAGTGTCTTAATCTTGGAATCCGTTACTGTGCCTAATCACAATAAGTTTAATAAGAAATATAATAATTTTCAAGACTACTTAGTGGTATTTAGTTGAATCTTATTTAGTATCATAAAAGTGCATACTGGTATTTTCTTTTTAAGCGGTCCGATGGTAAGAAAAATTGTTATGATAATTGTTTTAAATGTTTTAGGCGTAGTAGCAATGGCGACACGTGACAGAACGGTCTGGTTTAGCGGTATATAGACCTTCGCCAGCTACCTTCCACTTGGATTTGCACGGCTGTTCCTTTAGTGTATCGTTTGGCTAAGTTAATAAAAAAATAGTTTGCTTTTTTTAGTTTCGGAAAGGTCCCAAGTTTTTGAATATCAAACGTACGAATTTCAAACTCTACTTGCAACATTTACTTGAACTAAAAGGTCAACATTGCATGAACTTGTCAGTTATATGACATAATATTACTGAAAATAGAATAATTTACCTATAATTTCATAAATTTCTGCCGGTGGTACTTGCGATCCTGTGTCAATGTCTTCTCCCAGAACCGTTTCCGATTGTTCCTTCGTTAGTACATTACGCTCCAAAATTTTCGAAACGGCTTTTAAAATTTGCTCTCCTTGATATGAATCTAAATTGTTAATGAAATAGCGTCGATGTGAAAATAAATTGCTTGTATCAGTAACCGAAGGAATTTTCTCTACAGACCTCTTCATTTTTTTTTAAATGTTATGGAGCATATATAGTTATTATACGCACAGATACTTAAAATTAAAGACAAGCAATGTTAATATAATTATTTTTAATTAATAATTGTAAATAAAGGTTCAATTGAAGCTGTGGATAGTGACTATTGACGTTTTCCGATGTTAGCAAAGACAAATTATGTTTGACAGTGCTATTTTAATTTACAACAAAGGTTTAGTTAGTTCTATTGAGTTTTCATTATTGGAACGATGTTCGGATAATACTACTTACTATTAAGTTTATTCTATATTAGTTTAACTCATTTGTTTGGGATAATGGCACTATCACATCACAGACGTGCAGTTGAATAAAGGCCCATCCAATCACCAGCAGCAGTGTTCGAGTTCCAATCTCAGTTTGAAACCTCTGGGTCTACGAAGAGATTGGTTCTGTGTTTGTAGCATGTGTCCGATGAAGTGTTCCAAAGTATGTTCAAGATATTTGTGCCATGTACATTTTCATAAAGACAGTCAGTCTCCTTTGAAAATTAGTTCAGATTATTGTTTATAAAAAAATATACCTAAAGTATATTGAGTTTCAATAAAAATATTGGATCAAAATTAGTAAAATTAATTCTAACATTAAAAATGGCGCTATAAACAGGGCCTAGCCGTACTCGTCGAACTCGGTAAAAAGTTAGACTTGCAACCTAACTTAAGCATCAATCAGCCTGTTGAATTTTTGTCAGCGGGTCGCGATTCCGATTCCGTAGTAGATTCATTCAAGTAAAAACCTTAATATATTATTAATAGAAACACATTTGAAGATAAAACCATTTATTACTTTCTTAAAATGTAAAATACTGTAGATATATTCAGATATAGAGGCGACTTAATTCCATTACAATTAATTACATCGAGTAAGTACATACGTTTACATTTGTAGTCCTAAGTACCTATATTAGGAATATAAAAATACATATATAATTAAAATGTATATTTTAATAACCATTTTAGACATAAATATATTCGTTGCTTTTTTTTCTTCAAAACTATTTTTCGGAAACTTAGGTGCTATCTTATGTATCTACGTCATCTAGGCTCATAAATGTCGGTCGAATGAGTCGGTGAGATCACTTCCTAGTAAGCTTTTCGTCGCTTAACGAGGCCGAAAAAAATCGCTATTCAAACTATGAATTAAACTTTAACTTATAATTCATTTCTGACACACTTTTAAGTTGATAAAATGAAAAGTCGGAAACTTACAAAACGCGTATTTTTTCAAAACAAGGAAAAGATGCGCGTGCAAAATTTGTTTTACCCTATTTATTGAAGGTCTAAAATGATGACACACGTATGCTGATAAACTCAGTGACAAATTATTAATAACTTAGCTAAGAATTATATTATTATATAAAACATATTGTAGCGATAATGGGGGAATTACAGATATTATTCATTAATATCTTCAACAATATTGATAAATACGGTAATTTTTATTTAAAACCGTTAAACTCGGAAATAAATAGATTGTTTCAAGCAGCAACTTAATTTTGAATTTTTTTGTATGTCTTTAAGGCGTCAATTTTTTTGTACGGTCTCTTGAACAAAACTAAAGTTAACCGATTTGAATATACATAGATTGCATTATTTTTGTTCGAATCAATGTTGCATATAAGGATGTCCTATTATATGAAATCTAGATGGCAAAAAAGCTCCTACCAACTTTTTTGGCCGTTGAAGGTAGACTAACCTACGGGCTAATTGATCAGTCGTTACCGTCGTGCGGGCCTCGGCATGTACTACGAAGGTAGTCTATTCTTACGTATAGATTCAAATACAAGTTACTCATGAGGTTAACATTTTGCACCACTTAACTCTGTTCATTTGTATCATATCTTATCCGAAGCCTATTTGTATGATGACGTCATAGAAAAAATCAACATACATGCTATGTGCCGCCACTCACATCAATTTTATCAGACTTTTCTTTTAATACGCGAAAAGATTTCAAGAATCTGTCATTTAAATTAATGTTGGGCAAAAGAAGAAAGTCTACCTACTTAATAATAATAATTGAACTAATTGTAAATTAAATAAATAAATGCAACATAAAACCGTAAAAGTATCCCAGGTTATGTCTGAAACTTCTATTTCTTTGCATTTGAACATGTATAACCACTATCAAGATGTTAAACTAATTTTAATCAGATAGTCATATAAACTAAAAAACCGATTTACGGCGACGACAGTAACTTACAATTGAACCGCTTGACGAAAAAAATTAACCATTTTTTTAATAGAATGAAGTATGAACTGGACTCTACACCGGGGAAACATTTAATAAAAGATTTAAATCTCTATTCATCCATTGACGTGTGGTGATTATTATATACTATACTACATTACTTTACATGGAAAGTAGATTAGAAAGAGATACATCTCATCTGGTTTAGGAAGTCTAAAAGTGCCTAATAAATAGCATTAAGCACATTTTAGTAAGTAGAATGGTATTTCTGCATGACTGAATTGAACCTATTTCCTGATAATTTTATTTTCTTCATTTAAATATATCTGATTTATGTATACATTGTAAATTTTTGTTGAGTACTTTTAATAAAGCTTCGAAAAATTTCAATTTCAAAAAAATTCAAATATCAAGCATTTGGGCACTAATATGATCACCAGGATCATATTGTAAAACTTAACTTTTAACTGCATTTTCTTTGTGACTGTTGGAATTTTGTTTAAAATGGTATTCCAGTAAGCACAGAAAGTCACCTTAATACTTGTTAGGAAAACTTTTTATTAACCAGGTAGTCCTGATACCTATGACTCCCTGGACCAACACCACTTAAGTGTTCAGACAATATATTTACTGTCTAGGTAGGTTCTGTTATCAATTGAATTAAGCACAGTTAATATTTTAAACAATAATCTCAAAACCATTTCACGAATAATAATAAATGAATTTTGTTTTATCTATCATATAATTATTGTTTAAGTACAAAATAGCAGCCTTATGTTCATAGTTGTAGATCCTTAACTTTTTTTAATCCATCAGGTGAAATAAAAAATCCAATGAGTATTGATTACAATGAAGGAAATTGACATGTTTATGGCACCTTAACTGATGGGTATAATACTGAAAGATATCTTTTAAATTGTACTTATTTAATTGTAGTTTATTTCCATAATTCTATAGTTTTATTATAGGACGGTTTCATTGCAAGACATCATGATCTTGAGCAGAATATGGAATGTTATATTGGGTCCCTTTAAATGCATTCAATAAAATGCTAAATACTTATGCTTATAACACACACTTAAGGAAATATTTTTCTAAATCTAAATTAAGTTGTGATATAAATGTATAAAACGAATGATAAATAATAATAAAAATTAAGTACATTTAAATGATTCTCATACCATATAATTATCGTCATTAAATTCATAAGCTAAATACTATCAGACGATTTTCCTATATATAATTGCGAGCACCTTAACACTTACACTTATAAGGCATTAAATCTAAGGCACTAAAACTTATATTTCGATAAAAATCACATAAAATAAGAAATAAATAACATCAATATTGTCATTTTATAAAGGAAATAAATTATTCCAAATTAACCCGAATAAATCTCTTTCAAAAACAAAATAAAAATTACTAGTTTATGGGACAGTATTACTACTTTCTTGCTGTAAATTAAAGCTGTGTTGTAATAACTGATTTACGATGGATGATAGTAATCTCCTTCTCACCAATACCTGAAGGAGAACTCGGCTCAGAACTTACCAACCATGGAGAAAGTGCCGACATTGTATGCAACTTTGGAGTTATTTCCTCTTTCTTTTCCGTTTGCTTTGTAGGTAAAATTTTATTAGCTACTTGTTGATTCGGTTCCACAACCACAATTGACACATATGCAGAGCCGGTCTGATTGGTGACAGCTGGTTCAGCCAATACTTTTGGTGAGTTAGGTCCGGATATATTTCCATTTGTTGTTTCAGAACTTATCTTAGTATCAAGATCTGAGAGTTTTAAGCCATTGTTTCCTTTTAAAATCCTTGAACTGAAAAAAAAGAATTTATTTATTCATAAATTTGTTTAATGTAATTTGTACTTTAAAATAATAACTTGTGTGTAAAATTATTTGTTGTGTGTTTAATGTTTATAATTTCGTACATACATCTTACTCTGCTCATTTATCGATGTAAAACTATCTTTTGGTTCTGCCACATGATCAGAAACTGAAGATAGTTTTGTATCATTTTGGGTGTCTAATAGATCAGGTTCCACATTCGATTTTTGTGACTTGGCACTACTCTTCCTTGACAGTGCATCAACATCTGAAGCTGGAGAAATGGTAGCAGTTTCTGCAGAGTTATTGTGTGTTTCATCATTAGTTTCTGACGGATTTACTTCAGATTTCGTACTGTTTTGTTTCTCACGTTCTCTTAAAACATGGCTTTGTCTACGTGCAAACCTCTGGCTTGGCCTTCTCTCAAACTGTACAGTACGGCGGGCACGGTTCTGTTGTGTGGTCTGATATTCAGTCTTACCAGAATACTGAAATCTCGAACCCATTCTGAAGAAATTTTGACGAGCTGATGGTCCTTTAACTGGTGCTCTTAGGCGGAAAAATGTGTGATATTCAACAGCACATTTCCAAAGATGTTTACAAGCTTTTTCATTATGTAATCGAAAAACAAAGGTATGTTCTTGTTCGTGTCCCTGATCATCATCTTCTACAACTATCAGAGTTAATTTCTTCTTCTTGAAGTCTAGCTTTGTTATCTTGGGCCAAAAGAAGAGCCCAATTGTCTGTTGTGCTTCAAATACAAGAATGCCAGTAGGAGTTAAGCCAAGACGATACTCACACCCATCCTTTCCAAGAACAATGTGCATATCAACACCATACATTTCAAGCCATTTTGCTTTGTTCAAATAATTGACTTCAGCTTGAGCTGGAGTGAGACCTTTGTACTTTTTGAATTCCTCTAATATTTCAATTTCCATTTCTTCACTTTGATTGGGTACAAATCTAAATTCTGACACTGTTGCTGGTGTGTGTACAGTGTCATCATAATCCCCCAGTTCAGATTGCAAAGATAAAGCAGCTAATTCCACAGCAGTAGTATTAGGACATTGTAACCTACTCTCTAGTAAATCTTTTTTGAGTTGTAAAAAGAATTGATATCGAGTCAACTCTTCCCGAAGATTATTAGGCTCAGAAGAATAAAATTTAACTCTAAGTCTGAGTGTATAAGGAGGGCCAATCTTTATCTGTTTCTTTATGGTTTTAGTAGGATCAAGCCAATGTTTCACATTATTTGTATCAGTGAATTGTAATCCAAAATAATCTTTCTCTATTAAATCTAAAGAATAAAAAACTTGTTCATAGAGTTCAGCGGCACTAGCTTTTTTGGACAAATTTATAGTTAAATCAGTATCATCCAATAACAGGACTTTACATTGTATTAGATTCTTATTGTTAGTATTTTTTTGCCCCTGTTTGTTTCTACTTTTGCTTGAAGAACGCCCTCTTGTTAAAAACTTTAGCATTTTGCTAATTATATCCTAAAATAAAAAAAATATATAGTTTATTAATAATTTTTACTTTAAATAATAATTGCATTAAGAACCATAATAGCCTAATTTTATTTATTAGAAAAAGACTATTAAATTAGAAAAAGAATAAAAATAGACATAAAAGAGCTTAGTGTCGTCAAACAAATTCAAATTCGGTTCGATTTTCAAAAAATATTATAACTTAAACAAATGATGTTATCACTACTGCATTGATCCACCCATTTATTTTATACTACATAAAAGTGGTGATGTATAAATTTAATTAATAGATTCGTTTTAATCAAGGGCATTCAATCGAAAAGCATAAGTTATTATTGTAACTATGTTGTATCCATAAAACATTCCGAACTTCAACGTCTACGAAAGTAAATGCCATGCCCACGATCATTTTGACATCATTCGGATCTGTGATTTAATAATAATGAGCGACTATTTTAAAAATATTTCGCAAAGAACTATTTAGCAAGTGCTTACCTGAAAATTACTAAAACAATATTTTTAGTTCTCTGGGACGGACTAATATTACCTACTGAATAAACATCGCAATAGCATTCAATCTGCAAAACTGGCGTTTACAAAATTATATGTACATAGTTAATTAAGTGTATAATCTATGGTACATAGATTATCACTCACTATGCTGTGCTAGGGGGAAGCTGGCTCACTGAATTTAGCCTCCCTTTTTTTGATTTTCGGATTATTTTTTTTTTAATTATTTGTTCGTAGTTTGTTCGTTAATGATCGAATGTAAAAATTGTTTGTTCGTCTTTTTTTTAATAATAATAATAATAATATTAATAATGGCGCACGATGTGACCGACATGTGGAGGGTGGTATCTACAGAAATAATCCCGGTAGTTGTGTCGGTGAATGGTTTGGTCCCTAAAAGCCTCTCAAAACATCTCGAGAGGCTTGGTCTCAACAAAAAGTCGGTGGTGGCCCAAATGCAAAAAGCAGTCTTGCTCGACAATGCCCGTATAGTTCGCCGGTTTCTCTTCCAATAGTCCCTAACGCTCCGGCCGATTGTTGCCCACCTCGCCGGATTGTGTCCTGCCGTCTTCCCAGGCGTGGCAGTGTTTAATACACTTAATAATAATAATAATAATATCTGAAATATAAATTATTAGAAAGCACACTGAAACCATATTACCAATACGCCCCAAAACCTGTGCTGGAGGGCGCCACGCACAAGATATACTTCGACAGAGCCATACTAACTGACAAAACTATACACAATAATAGGCCAGATATAACTCTAATTGATAAAATAAATAAAGTAGTGCATTTAATAGACATAGCAGTTCCTAACACCAATAATATACAGAAATCAATAGCTGAAAAAGTAAATAAATATACAGAATTAAAGGAAGAAATTTTAAGAATCTGGAAAATGAACAAAGTCTACATTGTACCACTGGTGCTATCCAGTACAGGCGTTATACCTAAACACCTACTCCAATCTTTAAAAATATTAGACATAGCAGAGAACACGTACATGACCATGCAAAAAGCCGCAATATTAAACACAATATGCCGTATAGTCCGTCAATTCTTGCAGGAAGACCTAAATATTCTGCAAGTAGAAAATGAAGCTCACTTGGCTTAGGCCCGTGATCTTCATTATACCGAAATATCTTAAGTATTTCGAGAAACACAATACAAAATAATAATAATAATAATAATAATAATAATAAAGCCTTTATTCAGTCAAATACATTTTTTTTACATATACAATTATTATTTCATTTTATTAGTTTTTTTTTACTATGTTTTAAGTAAGTATGTAGTGGTATTAATATTAATTAAATTTTTATGGTTTTTTTTTCTTTTTGACCTAAATTATTATTAGTTTTTGTCTGTTTGTCTATTATAGACATAGGCCTCCTCCAGCTGCGTCCATAAGCTTCTATTTTCAGCTGTTCTGGTCCATGTGCTTCCCGCAACTGCCTTAATGTCGTCCACCCATCTCCTAAATGGTTTACCTCGGTTTCTTTTTCTGTCTCTCGGATACCTGTTCTCTTATAGTATGCCCCGTCCACTTCCATTTAAGTTTCCTTATTGTAACTGAGACATCCTCTGTTTGAGTTTGTTTTTTAATTGTTGATGTTCTTATTTTGTCTGATAATCTTTTCCCCGTCATGCTTCTCTCTATAGCATTTTGACAAACTTCTAATCTTCGAGCATGTGCCTTTGTTAGGGCCCATGTTTGACATCCGTATGTAAGGACAGGGAGGATGCAGGTGTTAAAGAGTTTCCCTTTAATGGTCATGCTTGTTTCATTGTTTTTCATCACTTCTTTTAGATTCCATATTCGTCTATCTATTTCTTTTGAAGTGAGGTCTGACGGCGATATTATTTGGCCTAGGTAAACGTATTCATCAACATATTCAATAGTGTTGCTGTTCATAGTTATGGGGTATTTTATATCGTTAGTTATAGCTTTAGTCTTCTGAGTGTTCATAATCAGCCCTACCTTCCGACTTTTCTCATTTAGTTCTCCAAGCATTGCTTGAAGTTCATTTTTTGTTGGTGAAAAGATTATCAAGTTATCTGCAAATCATGGGTTAAGTTGTCTCCATCTATTGATAGCCCTCTTGTTTCCTAGTTTAGTTGACGAAAAACGTTCTCCAGAACCGCTGCAACTTCGGTGACAAAGGATCTCCTTGGCGGACTCCTCTTTGAATTTTTGTTTCTTCACCTTCTCTTTCTGTTTTTATTTTAGCTGTGCTACTGTTGTATACATTGCAAAATAAAATCCTGTTTAGAGAGTATATATATACTAAGTTCATTCTTCCATATTAAATGAATTTCTACTACATGTCCTTGCAATGTATTTCTTGCACTTATAAATAATTATCATTTCAGCAAAAACAGATTTTGTGTGCATACATTTCCATTTTTTGAACTACGCAATGAATTTATGAATTATTAATTTTATTTCAAAATACAAGTATCATTACTATCTCCTATTGCATGGTAATGAATAGTATCATTTTAACACGAAAGTTGTACTCCTAAAATATTCTTAGACTAATTAGAAATCACTGAAATTTCTATAAGCTTGTTAACATTTAATATCATTAAAAATAACTGAATTTATTAAAACCACGGTAATCGTACTTTAACGACTAATTGGCCGTCTTCACTGACATTTTTTTGTTGAAGCTTTCAATATTTTTTTCTATCCTTTATCTACATAAAAAATAACTAGACAGTATAAATGTTAAGATTTTATATGGAAGAATAAGCAGACTCTTTTTATTATCATCAATTATATTTTATTCACACGAAACAATCTTCTTAAGTAGAGAATGTAACTATGGTAACGAGTCAACATTAATAGTGTGGCGACACGCAGCTAGTGCTATATCTCAACAATAAACGCACTTGATAACAAAACGCTAGTAAATACGGCCATTGCCAGCAATGCCAGCTGACTGACAAAACCGATGCATGTGCAAGGAAGGCGTGAGGTGATGGTTTGCTTAATAAATATAAAATAATTAATAATTGGGAATTTAATTGTTTTTATGATCGAACTATCACCAATAGTTGTCGAAAAAGCGATAATTGATCAAAGTTAATTAATTTGAGCGATAAAAATAAACATATCTAGTAAAGGGGTCCAACTTAAGGGTGATCATTTGTTTAATTAATTATAAATAAAGAAAAGACGCACAAACAAAGTATTTTCACAATTCTTTTTTCGCGCACAATAAATAAATGACTACATGAGCTAACTAAAATTATTGCCGCAGTCGCGATCCCCTCGATGTCCATCATCGATACGTAGACGTCTTAACATACCAGTAGAGTCAGTAAATGAACGTTCACGATTGTGTGGAGTTGCCCGATCATGACGGCGATGATGGACGATCATTTGTTGGCCCATCATGGCCGATGGTGAAGAGGAGCTATTATTACTAGACTTGCGCAAAACATCACTTCTCAATGTAATGTGATATGACATCACTTTTACAGACAGGTGATATTACTCGAAAACATTACACATCACTCTTAACATTACTCGGTGCGTTCAATAGATACTGTGACGACGAATACATTGTATCTATACACCCGAATCATTACTTAAGTGATGTGTTCATACACATCACTTAGGTAATGTTTCGGATGTGTCATTACAGTAGTGTATTACAATACAAAGTATGAACTTTGTATTGTAATACACTGTTAAATTACTTGACAGAGATTGACTTACTTAATAATATAATAATTTTATTTTTTACTTAATATAATTTATTGCGGGATGAACGGATTTCATATGGCGACTTAGACTGCAAATTGAGCTCGACAATAATGTTAATATACGAGAGCAGTAGATGCATTGTTTCGGTGCGGTCTCCTCAAAGTGCATCCAAAGAGGACTGTACTTTCATTTAGACGCCGTTCTTTCTTTCACTTATTAAACACGCATTAAAACAAATAATAAAACTATTTTCAAACAAGTGCTTAAGTAATTCAAACACAAAAATTAATATGAAATATTACTAAACAATTACGAGCGACTAGCGATTTTACAAAAGCTGCGAATTAAAAATTAAGTAACTACTTGCGGGGAACTACTGGCTGGCCGCATGAAAAATATAAACACAAATACCTATATTAAAATTCAGACGTACCATAGGTATAAAAATATACCTAGCGGCCAGGGCATACGGTTCAAAATCACTAGGAATAATTCCGTGTCGCTTGCTCATTTATTTTGGTCGATCGGTCTGTCTCGCTCGCTCGGTTCCGTTCGTGTAATATGCAACATTACACGACAAAGAAAGAAACATGTTGGGTGATAGTGTGATGTTTGTTTCCTTCGCGTAATGTGTGATGTTGCATTACATCGTAGAGTAATATTACCGGAGTAATATCACTCGCATTACTTACACATGTCTAATTATTACACTATCGTGAGTTTCTCTAATCGCCCATCTTTCTCAAATATATTAAGTGTATAATCTATGCCCATCTTGGCCGATTGAGAAGAGGAGCCATCAAGTGTATAATCTATGGATTAGTGATCTGTGGTGTGACGTGACTACGTTACGATTTCTTTCTATTTGTATCCAGCAAAACAAGTGGAGCATTCGATTAAACCTACCTATCAATTATCACTTCATACGATAAATTGCAAAATAGCAATTGTTGTATAAAATATATGTTTCGACGTAAGTAGAAACAAATTAAACTTTCATATTCTTGATTTTTTATAACCACCAACAACAAACCTCATTTCACGTTTCTCTGATTAACATTTAATTTTAATATTAACCTCAATGTTTGCATTCAAAAATATTTAAAATAATGGCAGCATTGAAAACAGTATTTTCTACGTATTTCAAGATTAGGTTCCAATGTAGAGTAAAGTACAGGTTTTTTTTCTGTGAAGGTATATACCACTTCGTTGGTAGAAGATGTAGCTTTATACTTAGTTCGCTAACTGCTCTGAATTTATATTCCAATTCCATTAAATCATAATTCAATAATTCAATAAAAACTTTTATTTAACTTCGGAATCCATTAAAATTCATTTGTGTATAACTTCTTTTTATATTGCCTTGTCAGCTTTGTAATTCCAATTTAAATTAAAGTAATATTTTTTTATTGGCTCTGAAGGCATATAAGTATACGGTACACATGATAATGAGTGGTTACGGTCACTTATGGATATCAGCAATGTCACAGTAGTAGCCATGCCTCTACCTAGAACTGAATATGCCCTATAAATCCCATTTCAAGGAGTTATTATATCCCTCAGAAAAAACTATAGAGGGAACATTATTTCAAGCCAAATGGTGCATATAGCAAAGAATATATCTAGAAATGCACTGATTTTGGGTAGTAAGGTCGAACTCTGCACCAATAGCAGGAGGTGTGATAGTAAAAGAAATCTGCAATTCCAAGGAGTATTGTTACAACCTTTTGAGAGGATTGGGAATCTTAAGGTTGATATTTCTGGAACTGTTCAGTAGTAGAGCGATATGAAAGGGCTAAGGCTTTTAAAATATTAAGAGTCTCTAACAGTAAAGTTGTTCATCCCTAGACAAACACTTATGCTTTACGAAGCCCATCAGTCCTTATGTTGAGTGCTATAATGGGCCTAGCCTCTAATACTAGCTACTTCCATTTGTCTCCAAATGGATATGGGCTGTTTGGATTGCCGACCATCGCATTCTCACAGATCATTTGGAAACTAAGGTTCTACAGCAGGATTCCAGTTCTCGTTGATTTCTTTACTGTATGTTCCATAGGAAATGCTCTAAGGTATTTTTTGAGATAACCCAGCCATAGGAGCGTAATTTATCTTCACTTTCTGGAACCACTAAAATAATTTACAGTACTTTTTTGGCCATCATTTTAGCAACATACCATTTAAATTTACAATGAATTCTAATGTCTATAGTTTTACCAAGCACAATGACATGTATGTCTTTGAAGAAGGTTTGAAAAGACTTTTCAGAAGTAGAAAACAGCTTGATTGTGCTTCTGAAATTGCTAATGTGTTTGAGTGATGGTGTTTACTTATCATCAAGTGGGCTGTATGCTTGGTTTCCTATAGTCAATAAAAAAAAGGTTTGTCGTGTCTGTCGTAAGAACAACTTTAAAATTTTCACAGATGCCTGTTGCTGAAGAATTTCAGGCTTCCTGGGCTGATGAGGTCGAGATTGACCAAGGTGTACTTCCACCACCTTCTGAAGTGGTTGAAAATGGACTAAAAATTGTTACGGAATATAAATACGACAATGATAACAAGAAAGTGAAAATTGTCAGGACATACAAAATTGAAAAACGTGTTGTTTCAAAGGTATACATTTATTAGTGTATGTCAAGCTACTCAGCTATTACTGCTAGTGTTCCACAACTTTTCTAAATTAATGGTAGTTGTTATAAAATAAATCAGCTTTAATGATATTAGGCCCTAGATATACTTCACATACAAAAATATTTAAAATGTTACACTTGTACTGTCAATTGTTTTCACAAATATGTGACTGGATCATTTTGGTGAAATATTTTTAATCCCTTATCTATTTAATTATTGTTTATGTAACACTACAAAAAATTTGTGACCACTTCTTAAATTGTGATGTCTCTGCGCCAATAAACATTTAAGCTTGAGTGGGCCTGGCCAGGTAGTCTACATGTCACAAAAAAAACTTACTATTATAGAGTATTGCCAAACGTAAAACTTGGAGCAAATTTGGAGATTCAGCCAGCGACAAGCCTGGACCTAACCCTGCTACTACCAATGTAGCTGAAGATGTCTTCATGCAGTTCATCACCAGTAAGGAAGAGAGTCAACGCCCAGATGATGGGGAGCTTGATGGTCTTAAGGTAATTTTCTAGTATTTTAAGTTTCAAAGTCCAATAACAGGTATTGAAGATTATTTATTTAAGTTACACTATTGCATGAGTTTCAGACATTTTTCACTTAATAAGACATTAAACTTTCTTTTTCATAATTATGCTATGTGCAGATTATTATTATCTACATACAAACATATCTGTAAATATTTCATTCATTCCCAATTGGGAAATCAAAACAGTGTCTGTTAAAATTAAGTGCAGGTTAAAATGAATTCTTTAAGAAACTTATAAATTGTCACTTTATTTATAAGCTCTGATTATTACTACATATGAAACACACCTAATTGGTAAAATTCACAGTATCTTTGATTGGTGTAATTGAGCACGGACTGTTCCTGAAGGAACAAAGATTTCACATATTAATGAAATGCTAATCACTAACGCCATTAATGATGCATCTAATATAGAAAAATCTGCCCATATTTAAATATGTAAAATTGCAGAAAAAATGCATAAATATAAAATGTTCAAAATTCAAATCTTTGTTTTCAGCCACCATCCAGCAATGTTATCTTTAAGTGTCGTACATGTCAAGGAGACCATTTGACATTGTATTGTCCATTCAAGCACACTCAAATTGCACAAGCTAAAGCTGCTGAAGCTGCCAAAGCTGCTGGTAAGTCTAGTAATAGTAATTATATTTGTAGTACATTCATCAAATGAATATAATATTTGATAGAACAGGATCTGTCTTTTCTTCAAGAATATAAGTAGAAAAAGACCTATACTAAAATTTAAATTTCCGATGATTCTAATGAGTATTTCTGTGGATTTTTTTAAAAGATTGATTGTTTAACTGAGTTAAAATAATAATGTTTCAGAGGCAAAAGTTGCTGCTAGCAACAAGTACATTCCGCCCTCATCTGCGGGACGCATACCTGGTCGTGATCAGCCCCCTGTGCGTCGTGAAGACGTAACTGCCATCCGTATATCAAACCTTAGCAATTTTGCAGTTGAAGCTGATATTGATGACCTTGTCAAAGGTTTTGGCCCTGTGCATAAACTATACCTTGCGAAGGAAAAAGTAAGATAATATGAAAACCTATTTTACTTTAACTAGTCGCTGCAACCAACCACAGTTCATATGATGATATGAGCCGTGGTTGACCTCTTTCATATCATGTACCAACTCAAATCATGTAAAAAATCAGCCAATAACCTAGGACCGGTAATAAATAACCTTAGCATACTGCAAATTTATCACCCCTCACAATCAATGGGGCCTGTTTTTAAGGCAAAGAAATATAAAAGTATTTTCAAAGTTTACACATTTTTCTTCTTATTTCTCACATTTTGCATTCTTATATTATATGGGATGTTTTGGATATTATAGTTGTCATGGTTACGAAGTATTCGACACGTCAGTAACATTTAAATAAAAAAAATATAGCTACCCAAAATCGAATTGTAGCAATAGTTTGAACCTCTTCAGGGAATTAAAAATACAAACACATTAATTTAAAATTATTCTTTATAGTGATTTGGTTACTTGATATTGAAAACGATTCTCCTTGAATTGTAAAAAACGTAAAAAATAGTGAATATACATTAAAAAAATGAGTGGCCATTCCACTAAATAAAATAAAACAAATGTACGCATATGTGCCATAATCCGTAGAGGTTAAGTTTTAGTTTAAGGTGTAAGGGTTATGTATGATTCCAACATACCCTGTACACAAATAAGCACTTAAACAATAAAAAGGATTCAGTAAATAATTTAATATTATATAATATTAATATATATTTTGACTGGAAACATCTAGTGAGTCTGTACGGGTAGGTACCACCATCCTGCCTATTTCTGCCGTGAAGCAGTAATGCATTTCGTTTCAAAGAGCCCCACCCGATGTTCTAAAAAAACTGAGTTTTAGAACTCATATCTCAAGGTAAGTAGCGGCATTTACGTTGTAGATGTCTATGGGCTCCAGTAACCACTTAACACCAAATGAGCCATGAGCTCGTCCACCCACCTAATCAAATAAATAAATAAATATGGTTGAGGATTTAAGTTTACAAGTCGATTTGGGTTATTAGAAACATCCAGTAAAAATGGTAGGCTTCCTGTCCAGGTAAATTGATGCCTGACAGCATCACCACCCGACAACGACATTGTATGTCGACATAATACTTTATTTAATGACAGCTTCACCAACAACTTAATTTACATTAGTAATTATTATGCTAGTGGAACTTGTCATAAATTTATAAAATAAAATACTTAACCACTATAAAATTCATTTCAGAGTACTGGACATTGCAAAGGATTTGCTTATGTGCACTTCAAGTTCAGGGCAGATGCTGCGAAAGCAATTCAATCACTCAATGGTCATGGTTATGATCATCTGATTTTGAACGTGGAATGGTCTAAGCCTCCACAAAACAATTAAAAAGTTCCATTTGTACACAAACTTGAATAAATACATTTATATTAAAAATATTATGTAGTTTCTTTTGACTTCAATGATAGTTTATTTAGGGTCCCTATAACAATATATAAAAAGAAAGCCTTAGAAATCATAACATGATTAAATGTAATTATTTTAACTATTTTAAAATTGTTGTCTTTCTCATTTTATCTCTGATATAACTTGATTCAAGTATACCAGATGGTGTTCTCATTTATTTCATTATTAGGCCACTGACACATTTATTCTGATAAATTTGTACTTCATTCAATATTGGCTCAATTTGTGCTATCACTCAGTAAGTGTAATGGGGATTAAGTATTAGAACTTCATGTCATGTCCAGATAATAGATTTATGGCATTGATTGAGTTTTCTCAGAAAACAAAATGCATTTTTTTACCAAAACCTTTTGCTAGCTTTCAAAGAAAAATTATATAGCTCACTAAAATAAATAGTGTTTATTGGGCACCATGGGCGGTTACATATAATGCAGTCCATGGTGGCGTTATGATCTCGAAGAGTGCCTATGCTGAAAAACCATTTAGTTTTCATATGATTTCATCTATACTAATATTATAAAGAGGAAAGATTTGTTTGTTTGTTTGTTTCGAATAGGCTCCGAAACTACTGGACCGATGTGAAAAATTCTTTTTCCATTAGAAGCCGATTGTCCCTGATGAACATAGGCTACTTTTTTTTTTTTTTTTTGGTTTCATGTGTGTTTTAATGTTTCCGAAGCAAAGCGAGGGCGGGTCGCTAGTACATTATAAAGTGACATTCAACTGAAATATTTTCTTATAATATAATTTTAAGTATATAGGCAATAAAAAAGAAGCTATTTCCTTATTTAAATATTACATACTGATAATTTTATTATGCAATAAATTAACACAATTTTCAATTAAAATAATTTATTTAAAGCGATCAGTGCTGGAATAAACTTATCTAAATTTTATACATATTTAGCAAGACTTACAGGGTCAAAACAATTTTAGGAGTTTTACTGCAAATGTGCTAAAATTACAAATATTAAAATGACTCAAAACATTTCATGGTCTGCCATGAACATTTAAATATCAATATCGTATCTTTCATCATCACTATTCGGGGTATAGGTTTCTTCAGGTAAATGTAATTCTCCACAAAACATAAGTTCAATGTAATGGAAATAATCTAAAGCTATATTTGTAAGCATAGCTCCAGTCGTTACACCAATTATTGTGCCAATGACTGGCCTTTGTCCTACTGAACTCCTTAGGATGGCCCATAAAAATATAGAACCTAAAGGCCAGAGACAACCACCTAAAAACGCCCAAGAAAATCGACGTGCAGGAACAGCTGCAGCCATGTGTGGTCTCGCCCAAAGCCATAAACCTGCCCCAGTTCCAGCACTAAGAAACAAGACATCCGTGATGTCTCTTTGCGGGAAGAGCCTGAAATAGAACAAGGACTAAGTTTGGATTGTGTGAAAATGACTAATCAACCAATGATTAGTTAATGTTTCATATGCTACATACCTGACCATTAAATGAGGGTTCATCACACTAACTGATAGGGTTGTGTAACTAGCAAGCCCTTGCATTGGTATGTAATAATAAAGTACATTGTCCCTTGTGAAAGGTGGTAGTTTTATATTATTAACAGATTTATTTAAAAAATCTATACTTTTTGGTACTGCTGCTGGTAGATTTAATAGATGTTGTCGACAATTTCGGTAGACCTTTTCCAAAATATCCATATTGTAATTTATTGGCTATTTATAGAAAAAGTAACTGTACTTTTGGCCTAGCACTGAACGAATGTTGTTAAGGTTAGGTCATAACGAATAATTTGGCAAGAGCTTTTCTTGTTATATTTATACTTTAATTTAATTCACTCACTACACTTACAATAAAGTCAAAACAGAACATAGGTAGGTAATAGGTAACATGACAAGAAAAGTCTTGGAACTCTAAACCAAAAATCCTAAACTAACATGACAATTGACATGTTGACTTGACAAATGAAAAGTTGATCATGGAAATCATATGATTGTGCCTAGATAGCTTGAGAATTCAGTTGTAGTAAAATTAAAATGATGCAGGTAACCTAGTGTATTTTAATATTTCTCATAACTAATAGAAAAACCGTAGTCCGTAGGTATGCACGTTACGTATTGCATATATAACATACATTACATTATTTCACCGAGAAATCATCATTCAACGGAATAGTTTGCATGTTAATAAATAAGAGAGATATTTAAAGCGTTTTGCTATTAAAGGTACCTAAATGTGTAACCACTAAGTTGTACACCATTTACATGCCAGTCAACCAGTTAAATAAAAATATTGTGTGATAATATGTCTGTATACGAGGGCGGCACTGAAAATTTCGGGAATTAACGAAGTGACACAACATTACTATATAAAAATGTATTTATTGATTTTCGAAGTATTCTCCGCGAAATTTGACACATTTTTCCATACGATGGAACCAATCATTGAAGCAACCATTCCATTCGGAAGTTGGGGTCTCCAAAATGGCCGTGTTGTAGGCGTCCACAGCTTCTTCAGGTGATGAAAATCTCTGTCCACGCAATTTATTCTTTATTTTAGGGAAAGTATAGAAATCATTAGGGCTTAGGTCGGGGCTGTACGACGGATGGTCTAATAATTCTAATTTTTCTTGCTCTAAAAACTCTTTTGTTCTGTGCGCGGTGTGAGAACTCGCATTGTCGTGATGGAGGATGATGCGGCGGTTGCAGTTCTCTTTACGGAGTTCAGAAACGACCTGTGGCAAACAAATGCTAGCATACCATTCTGCATTAACCGTTCTTTGTCCCTCAAGAGGAATAGTCGTAACATGGCCGGTTTTGGAGACAAACGTGGCCACCATTTTTTTTGCAACACTCCGTGAACGAACAATTTTTGTTGGCTTTAACTCATTTTCGAACACCCAAACTCGTGACTGGTTTTTTGTTTCGGGTTCGTACGCGTATATCCAGGATTCGTCACCTGATACAATGTTGTATACAGCATTTGAGGATCCTGCGTGGAATCTTTCGAGAGTTCTGACGCACCAAGTAACGCGAGCCGCTTTTTGCTCTTCACAGAGCGAATGCGGTATCCATCGGGACAACAACTTTTTTACACCTAATTGTTCATGCAAGATTATTTGTATTTGACTCATGCCAATGTCTAAAGTTGCCTGAATTTCGCGGTATGTCACATGTCGATCTTCCTCAATCAGCTTACGCACAGCATCAACGTTTTCTTGGATGACTGCAGTTTTTGGACGACCTTGACGGGGATCATCACTGAGCTTGACACGTCCACGTTGAAACTCAGCAAACCCGCTGGTTTGCTGGCGTGTATATAAATTAAAATAAATTGTGGTTTTGGATGGGGCTTCATCACCAAATGCAGAAATCATCCGGTCAACACACTATTTTTGTGTTAAACCACTTCGAAATTCATAATAAATCATCGCTCTTGAATTTTTTCGAGTCAATTCCATTTTTTCAACGACTAAACAAGTTTGAAAAAACCTCGCGACAAGACCGAGAATCTTTTTTTAAATAAATAAATGGTATTCGATTTTTAAAACCAAGGAGTTTTGAATTAAAAATATTTTAATATGACAGGAACAGTGGAAATATTCCATTCCCGATACCGGTAAAATGGGGCGATTAGGGATTGAGAGGCGAATCGGGAAAAAACCGGGAAAATCTTTCGACGCTCAATATATGTTTTATATTCGTTGCAAGATCTTCCATTTTTTGTAGTTTAATAGTAGAATGTTGAAAGTTCACAAAACAACTCTGAATATGCATGATAATAGCTGCTAACTTATAAAAAATCGCGTTTCAAATTAACTTCCTGTGGTGGTAATTATTTTAGTGCTAGAAACTTTGCTCTCTATTTGCTATTTGATATTAATAGAAGACGACTATGATTTATAAACGTTATTTAGTGTTTGAACTAGCATATATATTAAAGGTAAGTCTCAGTTGTTATTGGTTTTAATGTATTTGATTAAATAAAAATACATGTAAAAATCTGTTGTTTTTGAGGATATTGGGGACGTCTTAGGTATAAATAACAACGAAAAAGGGGTCAATTGGGATGAGAATACGTGATATGGAAACGACCTAAGTATAAATAGGTACAGGTTTGTAGGGTTGTCTATGTAGTTATAACAATATTTTTTAAATTTGTTGGTAAAAATTTGGTTTATTCGAAGCGAAATTGGGAATAAGTCTTTAGTTGAAATAGATAATCAATTTAATATAAGTAAGTCGATTTTGCAGAGACATGTAACAAGATCAATGAAATCTCAAGGTGGACAAAAATGTCTAAGTAATACTTAATAAAATATTTTATATTTGTTCAGAGTGGGGGTATTCATCTGATTAATCCATGGAATAACCGACACACCAAATCTATTAACCCAGATAGAAAAATCAGCCCCTAAGTACTTACCAAGAACGGAGAAATATAAACCGTTTCTAAGAAAGCCCACTATATATGTATAAATAAGTATATATATATATATATTGTTGTTAATGCACTGTCGATTGCACCTATAATTGAGGTGATGTCTGCCATGTACTTTTGTCAGTTTTTCAAAATTTTTTATTGATGATCACTTTGTTGGTGCAACTAAATAAATAAATAAATTAAAACTATATATAAAAATAAAAGTAGTGCCAACCCTAGCAAATTTCTCATTTCGTCCCAATTAACCGCAATTTTCGGGTAAATAGGGATTACACCTATTTTTGCATTTTTTGCTTAAACTGGAATGTTAGTTGCATAATTTTAAATTAGACAACAAAGATGCCGCCAAGACTCAATCATTTTGATCCTGATATAGCATTATATACATCAACAACTACCTTAAAATTGGTCATAAAGTTAGAATTTGTCCCTAATCGCCCCATTTTACGGTACTTTTGGTGCAGCCTAGTACACATAATATTATGCACAATTTGCCTAATTTATCAATGTTTATCAATCTCGCAGGCAGGACAGTTATCTCGACGGAGATATTTTTATACGATTTTTTCGGGAACCTATCTTCAGTGTAAATGTTGAAATCTATTTGACTTACTAAGATTCAAACAAACGTTTTCATTGACTTTTGGTAGGAACGTGAAGACTGAAGGAGTGTTGTTTAATTTCCTGTTTCTTCCTGATTAGTAGATGTGGAAATGCAACAAGTTTAATGGACATTGCTTCTCAAGTTTTATAAACACCTCTATTAATTCCATTGTTAATTAGTACCATTTGACTGAGAGGTTTTTTGATTTCATTTAAAAATATGTTTTTGATATAAAAAATTTGGCTGTATGCCACTTACTACTACTACAAAAAAAGGTAAAAACTGTCGTACAGTTACAAAATGGTAACTTAATATATTTTCAAGAGCATAATGCAATAAACTATGATCAATATCAAAGAGTAACCGTTACTATTGGAGCTTTTATGAACGATCTTTTATAGGTCCTGTGTTGGATAGACAAATGGGTTCTGATTAATCTTAATTGTAATACTTTTTAATTTGCACTTATTATATATGGAATATTGTTACCAACAATTTTAGCAATAGTATTTACTGAATTTTACTGTTCAACAGTGCTCAACATAAAAGTTGATATTGTTGGGCCAACTACCTATATGATAAATAAATATACTAACTTACATAAAGAAATGAGATCAATATACATTATGTAACAAAATCTATTTCTTTTAAATGATGGTTTTGTACATTGTATCTTATCATACTGGTATGAGTAGTAGCAGTATTTTATCACTGTAGTGACATTTGCCCATGATTTACTTTTGCAAATATGTATTTAGTTTAAAACCAATCTAAATTTGTATTTGGTCATGATTTTGCTGGTGACCAATTTAATTAGGCTATCAAGCCTCGAGTGTACTGTGTTATTATTGAACAGCTTTCTGAAATTTAAAAATTTTCGTTTTTATTTTTGCACTTGCAACTTGGTCAATTAAGCTTTCACCTAATTGACTTGTTGCTTCCAAGTCTAATGTGTTGAAATTTGTCATAATATCCAAATTTTTTCTCCATTTTTCTAAGCCATTCCATGCTATCATAATACCATTATCGGTGCACAGTTTCATTGATGGTCTATATACATTATAGCCATAATCAACACTTGCAGCTTTTAAGGCATTGAAAATGTAATTATTACATGCTACACCTCCAGATACAACTAACCGTTTATTATTTTCTGGAATTAAATTATTGATAGAACAGAATTGCATTGCACGTTGTGTCCTGTGAACAAGATGTTTTGTAGTTGCTATCAATGCAGCACAACATAAATTACTTATTTCAGGTATTAATGCATCAGCAACTACTTTGTGTTCCTTTTCTTTCTTACGCAGGTGGTACAAAACTGAAGTTTTTAATCCATTAAAACTAAAATTGCAATCTTTAACTTGTACCAGTGGTATTGGAAGGTTAAACATCTCTGGATTGGTGGCTCTTAATGCCGCTGTTTCCACAGCTTGTCCTCCGCACATAGTGGAGAGTTCAGGTACATTCCTAAGTTTCATTCTCCTAGCAATTTTATCAAATAGTTCACCTGGTGCCAAGTCTATACTTTTACCTAGAAGGAGGAACTTGTTTATATTTTGGACCACAGCCAATAAGCAATGACCACCAGAAATGAGTAACACTAAATAGGGGAAATTAACATTGTGTTCCATTCTGACTGTCAATGCATGTGCTTCCATATGGTGAATAGGAATTATAGGTTTAGCATTAATTCGTGCTAAATGTTTGGCATACTTCATGCCGACAGCCAGACTTAATGGTAAACCAGGTTTTACTGTAACAGCTATTGCGCTTATGTCTTTCATCAACAGATTAGCTTTTAGTAATGTTTCTGTGACTGTCGGTTCAATATATTTCCGATGAAGATCTTGAGCAACATCGGGTATAATTCCGCCATTTCTTAAATGTACTAAATTTTGGGATTTCAAGGACTCCGCAATGATATTCCCTTCTTCGTTGATTATAGCACATCCAGTATCATCACACGATGTTTCTATTCCAAATATTAAAGTAGAATTACATTTAGAATTCGTTAAAGGTCTTAATTTTTTAAATGTATTCATAGCACTTCTGCAAAGTATTCCTGGCATCATCAATGTTTTGGTCTTATAAAATCACTTGAAGAAACATAGATATCACTTAATTGTCAATTGTCAATGTCATGTCAATTCAAATTTCAAAACTTTTTTTTTTCTTTATTTTTGGTTTCGGTACGGTTTGTGTATTAGCCAGTGTTAAGTAATAAAATTTTTACAATTCGCCATTTTAATTATTTGCAGTATAAAATGATAATAAAAGGAAGAAAACTGTCTATGTTGACTATTATTAATATCAGTTTAAGTATGAATTAAATTAGCAGTGTGGGACGGTATAGATAAATTAAGTTGAGAAAGTAATTTGATTAATGTAGTAATTAACTCTGCAAATGATAATATGAAGTGAAATGAAACGAAGTTGATTAATATTATGAAACATGGAATGAGATGATATCGGATGAAATATAATTTCCGTAAAATGGTAATCATTTACTAAGGCTTTCTCAGTGGACTTTATGAAGGATCTCGAGAAGCTAAACAGAGTACTAAACAGTTAATAAACTACCGTTATTATGCATTTAAACCTGAAGAAACACTAAATAGACAAAATAAAACAAATCACACAACTTTACTCCTGACGTTTCCGCCAAAAAGTCCCAATTCAAGTGATAATTAATATGTGTATTACATAATCGACCCTGCGGACCAAATGGTAAAGAGCGGACGTCGCCCAAAACACGTAAATTCGGATCCTCCCGATCCCCTAACGGTGTTTTTATACCACAAGCACTGGTCATCGTTCTCAGTAATGTCAGTTTCACCAAAAGTAAAATTGATTCTTTAGAACATTTTCCATAGAATGAAATGTAATTCAATTAGATGAGGTATATATTTTGGTAGTTGAATTACCGTCCCAGTAAAATATTAATACTTATGTATCGCAAATGGCGCTATAATGTATGGAGTCAAATTGAAGTAGCTGATATTTGGAAGTATCGGCCCATGGATGATAGTAGTAGGCTTCATGCGAAGCTGGATCTTTACTTTGTAGAACACAACTCTTTATCCAGGCGTGCAGATTGCTTTGCCATATTGAGCGTACTGTTTATGAAGTAATATGAAGGAAGAATTACTGGAAAAACCCTTCAGCCAGGAGGGGTAGGATTTGCTAACAGCTGCCCGAGCGTCGCCGAAGGAAACCTAACAGCTCAAGGGCAGCTGCTTCGCCAATGCATCTAGAGTGTACTGTTATAGCCTTCTACTGAACTCTAATTAGATGACATGGCCCTCAGTCATACATCTCGACAATTCTGCCTTGTCAGCACTTATATAGCATTATCAGTGAAGGCACAACTAGCCCATCTTATAGACAGTCTAATCACAGCTCTCGCGTCAATCGATTGCCTAAGGGTCCTCTTCTTCTCGTACAATATATGTAAACCAATAAACATTATTTTAATTAATTTCAATTTCTCTTTTAAAACGACTTCGAAGAGGAACCCTACAGTATGCTTACGCTCACTCTTCGTTGTTTTACAAACTAATTTAGCTTTCTCTTAAGATAGCTCGGTAACTTAATATTGCTCAATTTACATCGAATTTAAGATTCCCAATTTTTTCCGAACAATTGTACATTGTATATTATTTATTTATTTATTAATACTTTATGCACAAAACAAAAGTTGTACACAGGCGGACTTAATGCCATGGGCATTCTCTTCCAGTCGACCATAGGGTGGCGCAGAGATAATGCATGGTAGGTGCATTAACAAAAGAATAACAAACAACAACAAAAAACAACAAAAAGAACAAAATCAAAACAAAAATCTTCCTTAAAGTAACATCTCAGTATTATAGAATACACATAATATTAAATATAGGTACTTATATAGATTACATATGATTTTGTATGCATAAATAAACATACTACAATTTAATATACCTATGTATAAAATAATAAAATACATACATACACATAATTACACACAATATAATATACATGTAAAGTAATAATATATAAATACAAATGAAAATACACAATTTAGTATTATAGTTAAGAATGGCTAAAAGTAAAAAATAAAAATAATAATACTTGAAAAATAAAATAAATTAGTTTGGAGATGATTCTTCCAGTTTTTTGTGGATGTATTCGCGAACTTTGAGTTTAGAAGTAAAGCGATTGCTGGTCATCCTGATTTCTTTGGGAAGCGAATTCCATAATATTATGGACTGTACAAAGAAAGGAGAATGTAAGAAATCTGAGCAATAAATAGGACATTGTAAGAGACGATTATGTGAAGAACATAGACTTTTCTCATGGCTTGCGTTCAAGTATCTAAAATGCGATTTTAAGTAAGAGGGTGAGGAGGCAGAGTCCAAAAGAGAAAACAAGGTAGTCAGCGCTCTCTCCTCTCTACGCTGACGGATCGGTAAACATTTCAGACGAGTTCGATGCGCGGACACATGGTCATATTTTCTAAGATTGAAAACGAATCGAATGCAATTATTGAGAAGGCGGTCTAGTTTGTTGAGGAGATCTGCATCCAGGTCATAGTAGCACACATCACCGCAGTCGACCATAGGGAAAATTAAAGTCTGCACAAGCATGGCCTTTACATTCTGTGGTAGCATATTTTTTAGCTGATAGAGAGATCGCAAGGTCCTGATGACTTTTTGACTAATGGATTTTATTTGCGCTCTCCAACCAAGTGTAGTGTCAATGTGTAATCCAAGATTTTTGACGTTTCGGCTAAAGGGGATGATTATGTCATTGAAAACAATAGGCGGCAACTTAAAATTACTGATCTTACTCAGATTTCGATGGCTACCAACAATTATCGCCTGGCATTTGGTATAATACGCCTCCTGAAATTTCAGCGCAATAGCAAAAGGGTTCTTCTTTGAACCTGCAAAGAATATTTGTCCTCAATGGGTTGAATTGGATAAATTTCAATTCATCTCGTTCGAAGACCTGCCAAAGGGAGCTTCTCCATTTCAACCCTAAGTTTCGACAGACCTAGAGACAAAATTATACATTTGTATTTCCTTAAAAAACTTTCCAACATTACAACACTTTTTTTTAAACATTTTTACCACTATTTCTTACATGAACACAGCTTATCTATAAATTTATTTCAGTAGTGTATAAATTTAAGATACCTACGCGTTGATCGTATTTCACGGCATACATAATGATTTGATCCACTTCAATTGCAGGACCGTTCACATTGTAAGATTCAGGTCTAAATAGTTTTAAAAAATAATGCAAGATATACTTTTTAGTCTACCCTCGATATTGGTAAAGAGGCACAGTACAGAAATGCTAGAATGCTTGGTTTGTTAAATAATGTTACGGTTCCTTTCGCACAATTTCCTGGTTTAGCCGCACGCACCTCAGGCGGTTTCGCGAGAATACAAATTCATACATGGCAACTGATTAATAAAAAAACATACATACCAGAAAATTACTGTGAAAGGAAATTTCCCTTCGTTTGAATATTAAAATATGCAAAAAAGAGCTACCACGTATAGGTTAAGGAAAGGAGTATTTTAATTTTATTGGACTCCATGGACGGTGAATGAGTTACAGTTTCCACTGGAAGTGTGCATAAAAATCTTCAGAAGAAGCAAAGTGGTCACCCAGCCGATTAATACAGAGAAAGACTGTTTTGTTTAATTATAATTTGTTTTCGTAAGGAAACAGTTGTCGATAAAGTGTTCAAAGTTCGAATTGCTTTGCAATAACTGATAGTAATTTTAGAATTGTAAGAAACAATATGTTTGGTATTTCATAAATATTATACTCTTAGTATGAAATAAGTAAAAATCTTGGTCTTATTAAATATACTGCACTTTAGAACGTAGGTGGAGCTTATTTATATTGTTTAAATCGTTGACGCACTTCGAGAAATCAAATATTCAAATATGTATAAAGTTACGGTGCGGTCCGGAATAATCTTTTGTTCCAATACATAATTCCCAATGGACGGTGTATTTTTTGTAAGTCTATTCTTTGGCTCAGTGATTCGATGCAGTCCGCACATACCGCTTAATGCTTCAGTTTAGGAAACATGTTTGTTACATTATCAGTTAAAAATAATATTCCCTACCGGGCGAGGAAATGTGTTTACAGATGGGCGTCTGAAAATTTTGTGGGTAGTGAACATGCCAGTAAGGTCAATGAACAGGGAGATAATCTCATGAATTTCGAAGATATACCAGGGCCTCGAAGTTATCCCATTATTGGTACGCTTCATAAATACCTACCTTTAATTGGTAAGTAAATTAATTTATTAAAGCTTAAACGAAATTTTGAATATAGGCAAGTATTTGAGTTTGAATTATGTACTGTACGTTGCTTTGATTTATTTCGTAAATCGTGCGTGCGAACGAGCTCATGGCCCATCTGGAGTTAGGTGTTTACCTAAAATTGTAGATATTACAGCTGATCCCACACTTCAAAACGGGGCGCATGATTACTTCGTAGCAGGTTTGTGGATTTTATGCAACAGCAGGGTTGTGTTATCTATCCGTGCGAACCTACAACTCGTCTAGTAACTAAGCGGATTTAAAAAAAATGCGGTATTCTTTTAAACTGGTGGTAGGACCTGTTGTGAGTCCGCGCGGGTGGGTACCACCACTCTGCCTATTTCTACCGTGAATGAGTAATGCGTTTCGGTTTGAAGGGTGGGGCAGCCGTTGTAACTATACTTGAGCCCTTAGAACTTATATCTCAAGGTGGGTGGCGCATTTACGTTGTGGATGTCTATGGGCTACAGTAACCACTTAACACCAGGTGGGCTGTGAGCTCGTCCACCCACCTAAGCAATAAAAAAAAAACTAGGTACACGCTACTATTCCATTACCGTAGAATTCGTTCGCGAACACGTGTTGAATGCGTTTAACATTAAAAAAAGGTACGGCCTGCGGAATCGAATATGTACCGGCGTAGTGGCATCGCAAAATAAATATCGTCGCATAATAAATCAAAAAAATCCAAATGTTTTGGATCTTTCTAATAATTATTATCACATAAACTAAAATGAAGGGTTTCACACACAATAATGGGTACATTATAAAAATGAAAACAATGCATTTCTTAATCCTCTTTTTTTACTGCTTGGTGATTTGTGATAACTGTTGTTGTATCTGATCTCTTTGACTTTGACCAATATATGATGTAGGCACATATTCGTAAGTGTGTCGCAGTTACTCAATTTACGTATATCATCAATTTTGATTCAGCTACTTTTGTGGCAATTACTGTATTTGGCTATTATGTAGATACCTAAAAATTACGCTGTGTTCTGTTTCGCTTAGGTTTTTTGTATTTGGATGATCCAAGTATGCGGTCATCACATATCCAAATCACACATGTAATTACTAACTAATTAATAAAAAGCAGCCGTTGTAACTATACCTACTTGAGACCTTAGAACTTGTATCTCAAGGTGGGTGGCGCATTTACGTTGTGGATGTCTATGGGCTCCAGTAACCACTTAACACCAGGTGGGCTGTGAGCTCGTCCACCCATCTAAGCAATAAAAAAAAAATGTTTATTTTCTGGTCCTAGTAAAAAAATATAGTTCTAAATTAATTACACTGCATTATTAGAAGGAGTACATCTTTTATGAAGATCTCCATTTCTGAGATTATTGTGGTCCCGAAATATTTTTGATGTGATCTTCCAAACGTGTCAATGGTATACCTTTGTGGGGCTTGTCTAATCGTCTTTTCCAGGTAGTAACATAGTTTTGCTTGCATCTGAGGTAGTCTATAATCTCAGTTTCCGGAATATTGCTATTTTAATTTGTGAGCGTACTTAGATATTATTTTTAATTTTCTTATTGCCCTTATAGGCAGAGGAGCATACGGCCCATCTGATGGTGAGTGGTTACCGTCGCTAATGGGCGTCAGCAATGCCAGGGGCAGCCGCTGCCTACCTTTTTTTGGCATAAATATTTTAGACATGGAATACTTCTATCCAGCTCAAAAATTCACTTAAGTGAACACTTTTGTCTACTTCTTACTATATAGTTTTTCCTACGGTTGATTATACGACTTTCTTTTAATAGGCTAGTTGGTTAATGGCGTATTCCAATATTACATTGATTGTAACTATACTGAGATCTTAGAACTCATATCTCAATGTGGATGGCGGCATTAACGTTGTAGATGCCTATCGGCTCCGGTAACCACTTAACGCCAGGTGGGCTGTGAGCTCGTCCACTCATCTATGCAATAAAAAAAATGGTTTAAGAACGGCGGTCCCCTTCTCCTCTTCTCTTCTTCTTTTTTAATTGTAATTAAATAACGTCACCTTATAATATCTTCACTTATTTTCCTGAAAATTTTATGACTTTATTTATTTGATGAATAGTACTTTTTTTTTCAGGTGACTATGACGCCGAAGCTTTAGATAAGAATGCAATATTGAATTGGCGACGTTATGGTAGTTTAGTTAGGGAGAAACCGATTGTCAATTTAGTCCATGTTTACGATCCGGATGACATTGAGGCGGTGTTCCGACAAGACCACCGCTATCCAGCGAGGCGCAGTCATACCGCTATGAACTACTACAGAACCAACAAACCGAAAGTGTACAACACTGGAGGACTTCTTGCGACGTAATGAGAATTTTATAAAGAACTAGCTGACCCGGCAAACATTGTTTTGCCATATATAAGATTTCTAGGGAATTTCTAGTGTAGAAAAAAAAACTAACTTATTGTAAGTGTGTAAGGATGTGGTAAATGAGTGAAAGATGTATGTAGTGCTGTGAACGATGAGGGAATATATAATAAAAATAACAAAACCTCATTCAACCACATAATACCTCATTATAACAAAAAAAATGTCCAAATAAAAAAATATATGTTAGGGGTGGACAACCCTAATCACTTAGGGGTATGAAAAATAGATAGTAGCCGATTCTCAGGCTTACTGAATATGCATAAAAAATTTCATGAGAATCGGTCAAGCGGTTTCGGAGGAGTATGGGAACGAACATTGTGACACGAGAATTTTATATATTAGATTATATTGCTTGCTTCGTTGGGCAAATGATAGTGACCATAAAGTTGTCACACCCCATTGGTTTTTTCTGACATTTTATCTATACTTCTATACTTAATATTATAAAAAGGAAGTTTTGTTTGTTTGTTTTTCTTGAATAGGCTCCGAAACTACTGAACCGATTTGAAAAATTCTTTCACTGTTTGGAAGCTACACTATTCTCGAGTGACATAGGCTATAATCTATTTGAAAAAGAATTGGGATCCTTACTAAAACTCCAATATTGTAACCCAAGGTGTAAAAAAATTACCTAAAATATTCTTTACATCGCGTGCCCTGCGAAAAGTATTGATGATAGAATAAAATAATGTACTATGATTTTTTTTATTTTTTTATTTGGGAAACAAACAGTACAATACAAACATATAATATTTTTAAAAAATAGCTAAAACAATAACCAAAAATGTTTCTACAATCAAAATCACATATATGTAGAAAGTGAACAAAGAGGAGAAATTTAAGAATTATTATTTACAAAATACGTCAAATATCGTTGACATTTTTGCTAAAGACCCGAGCGGAGCCGGAACGGGCTGCTAGTGTTTTTATATTCAGGCTATTGTGTCGTGTCAGTTTTTAGCAGCCATAACTTGAAAACCAAGAGAAAAACTTGACTTAGAGCCGTTGCATGCAACATTTACTAAATTTTTTTATCTCGTATAGATAATAGTTACAATATTGCAAAATAGAGTGGTAAAATTAATCATCGACCCGTTTTTATAGTAATAGTAGTAATAGTAGTTGATAACATTCAATATATCCGAAACGTTACAGTATAATAAATATTGAGAAATGGTATTGAGGATGCAGCGAAGCAGAAAGAACATTCTCGAGAAGATTCTGCGTAGGTTAACGTAAAATAAATACGTGTTTAATACGAAGCAGAATCATCTTTTATATGGAGACAAAAACAGGAAGGTTCTCTGTAAGCCGATTGTCTTAATGTTGTTATTCGGAACATCGTCAGGCTTATCTTGAAGAAGTCTTTAGCGCGATTCTAGTCTTTGTCATAAAACTACCACTACCTGAAATATCTATTAATTTGTGCAATTACTGCTGGTAGCTCATATTCAGAATTCAGAACCATAAAAGGTCTTGCACTCTGAATTTAAGGCCAAAAAACAGCGGTTTCTATGGCAGAAATAAGACTGACCTCAATTCACTTTAATCTATAGTAAACGATTAGGCACGATAGTGTTTGTTTGCACAACAATTTAAAGAAAGATAAGACCATGTTTTGACAAACGCGTATCATTTAGATTGTTAATAAAACTGTGAGTTTTGAGATCTGCATCGGCATATATGCATTTTGAGAAGATCCGGTATTGTTTATTATGTTATATTGCTGATCGCAATGTTTCATAAGATCAAAATCGGACGTGAACGCCTTAAGTTATTTACCTTTTGTCTCATTCAAAAATCTTAGAATATGATAATTCATTCTCAATTCCAAATACCGGGCTGGCACATTTGTTTTTATAACGAACGGATCCTCTTGTGTAAAGTGGGTGCCCCCAGACTTCTTAAAAGATCTATTAATTTGCAGATCAAAAGTACAGAACTTAAAATTTTTTTTATTTATTTAATATATTTTTTACACACAGCTGTTAGAAGAAACACAAAAATAAGGATACAGAGTACAAGGGCACTACTTATTTCATGTTGAAATCTCTTCCAGTAGGCCCGCAAAAGAAAAGAAGAATTAGGAACACAAACCTATTAAAAATTAAATTAATTAATTAAATTAATCTTAAAAATTGAGACAATTTCAAATATTACTTTAACCGTCACGATATTTTAGCAACGGACCCGATTGGTGGAGACTCAGAAGCATATTTCAAAAGAATTTCACGAGTCCACAAAGTGTTAAAACTCACGTCTCGGACACCGATAATATCGCAAAAGAATTCGTTGAGTGGATAAAAAGAGACAAGGTGTCATCTAAAAATGATTTTTTAACGTTTCTAAATCGCCTCAACTTAGAAAGTGAGTTCGAATGAATGTCTATATATTATAAATTGTTTGATAAATAAATATATATATATTCAAATATATTCAAATGTTTTTTTTTTTCAGTCATAGGTGTAGTAGCTTTTAACGAACGCTTCAATAGTTTCGCTTTGAGCGAGCAAGATCCCGAGAGTCGCAGCAGCAAAACGATAGCGGCAGCATTCGGATCAAATTCTGGGGTCATGAAGCTTGATAAAGGATTTCTTTGGAAAATTTTTAGTACTCCACTATACAAGAAACTCGTGAATTCTCAAATCTATTTAGAAAAGTACGTGTCTTAAATAATTAACATAACTAGTGCTCGCCGAATAATTGATATAATCGCTAGATTAGAAGATTCAAATTCATTTCATTGTAATATCTACATATATTATATATTTTCTCTTTTGTTTTAGAAATTTAAAAAAGGCAGTTTGTTTTTATTGTATCTATTTTTACGAGGACTCTTTATTAATATAATAGGTACCGTTTAGCACCAATGAGACGCAAGTGACACCTTTTAAGTTGAAATTTGGCTGTAGAGCGTAAAAATAGTTATAAATAGATATGTATTGCACCCAAAAAACTTCATCCATTTTCGGCCGTTGGGTGAAATATTAAATATATGTATAAGTAGAGAAAAAATTGTATCGAAATTTTTGTCACTTTTGAAAAAAGAAATAAGCCAATTACAAAAAAAAATCATGACCAAATTAAGGCTTGTTCGTTGCAACTAAATAAAAAACCCCTTAAGAAACATTACAAAATCTTTAAATACAGAATAATCAATTTATTTACATTACAGAATTTCCACAGATATATTGATTAGAAAGATTAATCTCTTCGAATCCGATGATAGTAAAAACGATAAATCTTTGTTAAAAACATTTCTTCAACAATCCCAGCTGGATCATAAGGATATCATGGGAATGATGGTTGATATTCTAATGGCCGCAATCGACACAGTGAGTGTATGAAATTTTAGCATTTAATGCATAGAGGGAGTGAAACCTTTTGTTACTTAAGTCATGTCATGTTACAGACAGCCTACACGACAAGCTTCGCATTGTACCATATAGCCCGTAATAAGAGATGCCAGGACGAAATGTTTGAAGAGCTACATGCATTATTACCAAAGAAAGATGATGAGATAACCGCTGACGTTATTTCTAAAGCATCATACGTGAGAAGCAGTATTAAAGAGAGTTTGAGACTTAATCCGGTATCGATTGGAATAGGCAGATGGTTACAGAAGGATATAGTTTTAAAAGGATATTCCATTCCTAAGGGAGTATGTATTAACTTTTTCTATGTATATTTATCTCATTTCATTCTCCTTCATTGACCGACCAAAATCCTTTGATAATTCTTCGGTTTAGGCTAGACGACCGGTATAATTGATATTACTATTTTTCGGTTCTAGATTTGTTTTTATAGTAATTCCTTGTGGTATCATTTTGAGGGCTCAAACTGATTTAAAGAAAACTGATCTCCACTGTTGCCAATGGTATACGTTCATGCAGGATAGTATTTTTTTTCCTACCTATTCTAGTAACCTCGACGGGCTATTCTAGATTCATCGAGCTAGTAGGTGAGCTCACGGGGCTCAAACTGGGAGTGTTGCTAACACTGGCCCTAGCAAGAGCAGTGCTTCGCAGAATCTTCCATCGGATCGGAAACGCGACTCACCAAGTAGATCCGGCGAGAAATTCAGTGGGCTAACGGGATAGTGAGAACTTACTCACTCATTATATATTAGCAATGTCAATAGCACAGCCGAGTTGTTCCGAACTAATATGAAGGTAGGCAGCGGCTTGGCTCTGCCCCTGGCATTGCTGACGTCCATGAGCGACGATTCGACGAATTTCAGCCCCCAGAGCAGGCTGGGTTTCGGAGCGGCTATGGAACCATAGACTACATACACACAGTGCGGCAGATTATAGAAAAGACCACAGAATATAATCGGCCCCTGTGTTTAGCATTCGTGGATTATGAGAAGGCTTTCGACTCCATCGAGACTTGGTCTGTTCTGGACTCTCTGCGGCGATGCCAGGTAGACCATCGCTATGTCCAGGTGTTGAAATGCCTCTACGACTGTGCCACGATGAATGTTCGAATACAGAATCAGCAGTCTGACTCTATCCAATTGCGTAGGGGAGTGAGACAGGGGGATGTCATTTCCCCGAAACTGTTTACCAACGCATTGGAAGATATGTTTAAGACGCTGGATTGGAAAAAGATGGGCATAAACATTAATGGCCAGTACATCTCACACTTGCGGTTCGCAGATGACATCGTTCTCATGGCGGAATCGTTGCAAGATCTGCAGCAGATGCTGAACGGCTTAGCAGATTCTTCGCGACGAATTGGACTCCGGATGAACATGGATAAAACCAAAGTGATGTTCAATTGTTACATTAGCCCGGGTCCGATCGTCGTGAAGGGCTGCCCGCTTGAAGCTGTTGATGAATATTTATACCTTGGGCAGACGCTGCAGATGGGTAAACACAGCTTGGAGAGGGAAATCAAGAGAAGGATCCAACTGGGCTGGGTGGCGTTCGGCAAACTGCGTGGAATCCTTTCATCGCACATCCCACAGTGCCTGAAAACGAAAGTTTTTAACCAGTGCGTCCTACCGGTAATGCCTTACGGAGCCGAAACGTGGACACTCACAGTACGGTTGGTCCGTCAGCTCAAAGTCGCTCAGCGAGCCATGGAAAGAGCCATGCTCGGAGTTTCTCTGAAGGATAAAATCCGGAATGAGATTATTCGACAGAGAACTAAAGTCATCGACATAGCTCAAAGAGTCAGCAAGCTGAAGTGGCAGTGGCCTGGCCATATATGCCGTAGGATTGACGATCGCTGGAGCAGACGGGTTCTCGAGTGGAGACCGCGCAGCGGAAGACGTAACGTGGGACGCCCCTTGGCTAGGTGGTGCGATAACCTCCGCACGGTGGCCGGCAAGAAGTGGATGAGGAGAGCCGCAGACCGGGCTCAGTGGTGTGGATTGGGAGAGGCCTATGTCCAGCAGTGGACGACTGTGGGCTGTTGATGATGAGCGACGATGACCACTTACCATCAGGTGGGCCGTATGCTCGTCTGCCTACAATGGCAATAAAAAATAAATAAAAAATAAAGTGTAATTTGGAGACGACCTTATTATGACGCTGAGTGTATACGGAGAAGAGGCGTCCATTTTAGAGCCGTATGATAGGGGCACAGATATTATCTTCTGGGATGTACCATGGATGTACGGGGCGAGCGATTCTATGTAGTACTAGTGATAGTAGGTGACTTTTAAACCTGACGACAGAACCAGGCGTAGATATGACAGAAGCGACTCTCTTTCCATAGGTATATAAACTGCGTTTTATCAAAACTGTCTCGTCATGGTTAATATGATTAGTGTCATCATTGGTTTAAATTACTGTTATTACTAATTATTTATAATATTACTGGTGGTAGGGCGCCTTATGAGCACGCGTCGTCGGGTACCAACGCCCTGCCTATTTCTGCCGTGAAGCAGTAATACTTTCGGCTCGAAGGGTGGGGCAGTTGTTGTACTGTAAAAACCAAAACTTAAAACTAATATCTCAAGATGGGCGGCAGTTTTGATGGTGTTGATATATGTATATAGGATCCGGTAATCACTTAATACCAGGTCAATACCAGGTGTGAGCTCTTCCACCTATCTTAGTAAAAAGTGTCACTTAAATTGTCCACAGACTGTTATAGTAACGCAAAACATGACGTCATCACGGTTGCCGCAGTTCATACGGGACCCCTTAACCTTCAAGCCTGAACGTTGGATGCGTGGTTCACCGCAATACGAGACCATTCATCCGTTTCTGAGTTTGCCTTTTGGTCACGGACCCCGTTCGTGTATCGCAAGAAGACTGGCCGAGCAAAATATTTGCATTATCTTAATGAGGGTAAGGGTACTTATTAATCTATTTTAAGACAAATTTTTTGGTTAAAACTGTTTTTTTTTAGTCAACCTCTAACCTTTACATTCGTTTTATTGACGCGTAAGCTATTCTTGAATTATTAGGTGTACTACACTTCAAGTTATCACAAGTCAAGAGTCAGAATTTTTGTATTGAGTTATTAAAAGATATGGATAAGAATATTTTGGAACATCAGTCTTCGTTTTTTCGTGGTTTTTTCATATAGGTATTGTTAATTCGAAGTAGTAGTATTTTGGAAGTTTTTGTATGAAACAACTCGGTGAAAACAAATATGATATTATGTCTTAAATACTCTTGTAATTCTCCAGTTAATTCGTGAGTTTGAAATCCAATGGGCCGGCGAGGAGCTTGGAGTGAAGACACTGCTTATAAATAAACCAAACAAACCTGTATCACTTAACTTTATTCCAAGAAGTAGTTAACATTAATTATTAGAAAGTTTTATTATTATATTACGTTCAACAATGTATAATAAATATCGAAGAGAGAAAATTGTTGTTAACTTTTTTTTATATTGTTTATTTTATTTTAAAGCACTAACTGATTGTCGAAGTTTGTAAGATTGCATATTTATTTAAACAAATACACAAAGCGTTTGCCAGTCTTAAAAGACATCGTTTCGCTGTTTTTATTGTTTTTGGCCAAAGCATCAATTACTCTGATTTGAAGTCGAAGTCACAATTTCATTGCAATAGTGTCTGTACATTAAAAATAAAACAATTTTTGTATTTTTTTATTATTTATTAAACACGTTTTGTTAAATAAAAATAAAATTTACAATAATAATATTAGCAAGTATTATTACAAGTCCTGTAAAGGTTTAAAGGTGAACTAATATAAGTACAAAAATCTTCAGAACTTAATAGAGAATAAAATTTGCAAATGATTTTAAAATAAATTAATTCCCCAGTAGTCAAAGCAACAAGTTGCCATTTTATTGAAAAATAAAAATGATGATGATGATGCTTAGATGCCTGATATTTTATAATGACAAATTATTCGCCTTGACTCAAAACATCCACCTTCTATTATTAAAATGCATTACTGCATAAGTTAATGACGTACTTTAATTTATTATTAGTTATATGCTACTTATGTATGACTGATCAAAACACATTTTTATATTTGTTAGAAAATGAACGGTACCAAAAGATAGGCCCAAATACGATTGACCATTTTAAGCACCCACACAAATTGTAGGTTACCATTTTCATATATTTTAATGAGTTCACTGACTCTGATACTACAAACTCTAATTTTCTTCATAAAATATCGTGAACATTTCGTATTTTTAGAGCTTTAACGGTAAACGAGTATTTCTAACCGCGTAAGAAAATGTTAAAGAACAGTATGTAATAATAATTTATTATTGTTTAATAATTTTTCTTCTAGGTGTTTTCCCATACGATGGCACTTAAATTAAATATATTTATATTTTGGTTTTCTAACGGTGATAAATTCGATTGCTTATTTATTTGGATACGAAATATTATAGATCTTCTTCATTGTACCCTCACTGCCGAGGATCGCGACCACATGTGGTACTTTCCACCAGTCTTCGGTCATGGGTGGCTTGGACCGTATTGTATAGACTATCACCAATCGCTTTCTTAATCAGATCTGACCATCTGGCTGGTGTTCTGTCCACGGCGCGGCCTTGCCTTCTAGAGATTCTCTGATTCATGTCTGGCAGACCGCATGATTTATCCGAAGAAGCTCATAACATATCATTTTATAGATAACGTTCTGTAATCTATGGTAATTATACACATTCAAATTAAGTAGTAATTGGCTAAGAAATTTTCGTTTCGTTCGATAAATCTAATAGTTTTGCCTTCACTAATTTCGTTTTTTTTTTGAACCTAACAATACTGATCAATAAATAAATTAGGTAACTTTATTCACACTGACGCATGCAGACGTTTTTTTTTTTTTTTTTCTATTTTTTAGCAATCGGTCGTGGATCGTAAGGAGTTGCGTCGTGTCCGACGTATCTATTGTTTTTTCTTATCTGAAAACCTCCCCCGGGAGCGGTATTGTAATAAATAACTCGTCGAATACCAAAAGGATCTACATAACCGAAGCTGCCTATTCTATCGTTAACATCTCCCGTGTTTTCCTCGTGGTACTGCTTTGGTAGATAATATCTGAAACCGTTTCTTCTAAACGGCGCACCATCGTATGTTGAAAATTGTGGAGTATAGCCGTCTCCTAGTTCGGCGGTTGGTCGCTGCCGCCGCAACCAATCATCGGCATGTCTATACGAATTAGGATTAAATACGTCATATCTTTGACTGTCGCTCGCATAATACCCGTCGTCAAGTGAATTGGTATTCGGGGGCTCGTAGGCATAAGGATTTGGTGTTGTAGCGTCTCTGTCGGTCACTGATGTTACAGTAGGTCTGTAATCATAAGCTGTAGAAGAATCAATAGAGTTTGGTGATACAAATACTCGTGGAGTTGAGCTCGGGTGGGAAAATGTAGGTTGTGCTGGTGTAATTGTGACATCGGAAGAGGAGAAGTGCGGTGGTTCTATGGTGGAAGAAGGTAGGGGTGAATGTGTCGTAGATGTGAATCGGGGCGGCCCTCGATTACGTTGCACGGCGGGCGCTCGTGTCACTCCATATCCCGAGTCTGTGGGTGCGGTTTTTGCTATATTCAAGGACTCCTGAAAATATTAAATTTGAGGCGTTAAAATCATCAAAACAGTACCGAGAATCGTATCCATATTAAGGTATATGTATTATATTTGACTATTTCAACAACTTATTAGGTTCCATCCGTTTCACTATTGAAATTTATAGAGATTATTAGATAGATTATAATTAATAAACAGATTATTAATATAGTTTGAGTACATCAAATCATTTGCTTCGTTCTGAGTCGATTGAGCTTACCATAAAATAGATCATTACATCATCCACCTTATTATTATTATTATTATTTTTATTGCCCTTGTAAGTAGATGGGCATACGGCCCACCTGATGGTTAGTGGTTACCGTCGCCCATGGACTTCAGCAATGCCAGGGGCAGACCCAAGCCGCTGCCTACCGTTAAGTACTCTCCGCAAGCCTCGTTTGAAGAAGGATATGTCATAGCGCCCGGGAAACACCGTGGAGGGGAGCTCATTCCAAAGCCAGATGGTACATGATAAAAAAGATATCTGGAAACGCACTGTGGATGAACGCAGTGGCTCCAGGTATGGATGAACTCTACTCCGGAGGCGGGCGGTGCGATGGTAAAAACCAGATGATGGTGTCATCTCAAACAATTCCTCAGAGCACTAATATCCAAAACATAAAATGATAGCTTTATTCTGCGGATTGATTAATACATACACTTATCGGTCGGTTTTGTCCAACATATACAGTTTTGGATTTGTATATTCTATAACCCTGGTCGTCAGCTATGTAATCTTGTAAGCGTAGAAATCCATCTGCGCCAACCCAGCCTGTTGTGCCTGTAACCATTCTCTAAGTAAATTTGTACTATTCGTAAATTATATTTCTCGAAAAATCATAAAAAAATATTATATTACAAAAAAAAAAAACAATATTACTTAGATGTTACTTTTAAAAATGATATCAAAATTGTCGAATTTGTTCCTCATGCATAGAATATAAATGATCATTTTAAAAATGATACCAATATTATTGAATTTCTTCATCTCATGCATATAAACTGAGGGACTTCATTCATACTTGGTTTAATTATAAAGTACTTTTATTATTAGTCTTAAATTTACATTAAGTAAGTGCGCGACAAATAGATGAATAACTCAATATCACGCCAACCTATTTCGATGATTATTGTTTTTAGTGTATATTATTATTAATTTGTTTTGGAATATCTTTTTTTTTTCTATTTGAAGTCGGTTTTTGTTAAAGCATGTCTATTTACAATTATATTATTATTGATAAGCTAGTTTCGACGTTTTGAATAATTTACAGTTTTCTGGACAAGTCACATACGAGTAAGATGTTATTAATCGACTTTTGAATTTTGTGCTAAATTTTAGTCACAACAATTATGTCTACAATTGTTTATGAGAAACTGAAGAGAGAGTTAACTATTTTTCAAAAACACTTACGATATTGTATCTTAAATGCTAACGTTAATACTCACCAACTACTGATCCATCTTTTAACCTCCTTTCTTTACGATACTGTCCATTGTGAGTTTGGTAGAGGAAGTAGCGCTCGTCTTCGTCATCAGTTTGTATGTGGAACTGATCGGGGTCTTGTTGAGGACTGTAGCCGTCTAAAGCCGCGAGTGAACTGCAGGCAAATACCTGGAAAGTGGTAATATAAATATTTATAATATATACATTGCCTTTGTTTAAACCACCTATATCAATTTATTATCAGAAAAACTTATTACGTTTAACAATCTCTTTTTTTTATTTATTGTTTAGATAGGTGGACGAGCTCACAGCCCACCTGGTGTTAAGTGCTTACTGGAGCCCATAGACACCTACAACGTAAATGCGCCACCCACCTTGAGATATGAGTTCTAAGATCTCAGTATATTTACAACGTCTGCCCTACCCTTCAGACCGAAACGCATTACTGCTTCACGGCAGAAATAGGCAAGGCGGTGGTACCTACCCGCGCGGACTCACAAGAGGTTCTACCACCAGTAATCACAAGAGGTCCTACCACCAGTAAATTAGAGGTTTACATTTACATCTCTAATAGAGGTTTACAGATTAGGTATCGGTAAATAATTATTAAAGACTAGCTGACTCGGCAGATTTCGTAGTGCCTCAATCGATAAACAAAAGACCTAAACTTTTGTGTAAAATAAACTTAAACAAAAGGAGTCCGTCCGACGGACACATCAAAGGAAAAACAAAATTGTTATTTTTATTTAATTCCGAGCAATTTCATATTTATCTACCTTTTAAACCTTCTCTGGACTTCCACAAATAATTCAAGACCAAAATTAGCCAAATCGGTCCAGCCGTTCCCGAGTTTTAGCGAGACTAACGAACAGAAATTCATTTTTATATATAGAGATTTAAATTAACAATCTTAGAATAAGCTTTCAGTTCTGCTATTAGAAAAACTCAAATTAAATATCATATAAACATACTTCTCTTTACTAATCTAAGCCTAGAATGGTTTTATTTAGAGTTTATTTCATATTATCCGAGTAAAAGTTTGTTTTATCCATTTCATATCAAGTACTATGGCTGTGGGTTGAAACCAAGGCCTGTAGTAGTCAATTAGTGATTAGTGAAGTGTCTTGTTCATAATCGCAACTTAACCGAGCGTGGGAGTAGTCAGTAGGGATTGTTCGAAACAACAGTTTATTAGTTGTGGTGTCAAGGATTTTACAAGTAAACTACAGGTTGAACGGACAGTCTCATTGTTTCCAATGATATACAAGAGGTTGAGATGGCCCTTTTATCGCTGTTGGTTGCTGATGGACAAGTATGGAAAGAAAAGATGGTGCGGTGGTATCGACACTTGTAGACTTCACTGGGAGCAGGCTTCCTGCCCCTCCTCGCGTCGTTTTCCTCATTACTGAGGGTCGTGACTCCCCCGCTGCATCAGTTTTTCCCGTGCGATTTCCCTCCATCTTCTACGATCCTTAGCTTTGTGAAGGGCATTATGGAAGTTGATGTCCAGAGAAGATCGTATTTGGTCCGACCATCTCGTAGGACTGCGTCCTCTGGGACGTTTGCCATCTACCTTTCCTGTCACCATCAGCTGTTCAAGATTGTGACCCTCTTTACGAGCAATATGTCCGAAAAATTCCAGCACCCTACGAAGGCATATAGTGGAAAGTCTGGTTTTGACATGAAGCTCTCTCAGAATAGACACGTTGGGGCGAAAGGCTGTCCATGGAATCTGTAGCATTTTCCTCCAGCACCACATTTCAAAAGCGTCTATTCGGTCTCTGTTGGCCTTCTTCATTGTCCAGGTCTCCGCGCCATAACTGAATATGGACAAAACCAGCGAACTCACCAATTTGGTTTTAGTTTTTCGCGTGATGTTACGGTCTCTCCATATCTTATGCAGTTGGGACATTGCATTTTTGGCCATCCCTATACGTCTCCTTATCTCTTTTTCGCATGATCCTGTGTTATTAATGTTAGACCCTAGGTAGACGAAGTCGCTCACGATGTCAAGGTTCAGCGTTCCCGTTAGTTCAAGGCTGTTGGTTCGATCCACAATCATCACTTTGGTTTCGCTGTGATTGACTTTTAGACCCAACAGCAAACTGATGTTCTCAATTCGAGCAAGGAGGGAGCAGGCTTAGGGACCCCGATAATCGTACTCGTAGAACTCCACAAAGAGTTCGACGTGCGACCTAATACATGTGATGCGTGGTTAGGTTGTGGGCCCGCTGAGTTTCTGGCCAGATCTTCTCAGCGAGTCGCGATTCCGATCTGGTAGTAGATTCATTCGCGAAGCAGATGCTCTTGAGCTGTTAGGTCCCCTTCAGAGGCGCCCGAGCAGCTATTAGCAAATCCCACCCCTCCTGAGCCTTGCTCGCCCCCACCTGTCCTGGTGAAACTGGAAAGGCCTCCGGGCCTGGTGTATTCTGGCGTATTCTGGTGTTTACTGGTGTATTCCTTAAATCATAAAAAAATAAACTTGTAGACTTATACTATACGCCCGCAATACACATCAGAGTGTATCTTTACACGATACACCGGGTGTCTCACTAATTAGAACCACAGACGGGTAATAAGCAAACTGATAAATTGTACTCTAATTAAAGTTCGCGAAGTGTTTGTATATTTTTTTATATTATAAATTAATATTATTATTATTATTATTAACTTCATTGATGGGTACTTAAGGTTTAAGTTGGTAAACATGCATTGTTATTATGTGTAGTGCCCATAAAATCGGCTAGGTATATAAGACAATGGTTTCGTAGTAAATTAGAGACGGATTCAACAATTTCTATAACAATAGATGTTAACTGGACTTTGAAGGTCTTTTAAGACGTAGCGATACATATGTTTGTGTACACGAGTATTTCATGAAGTAAACTATCGTAGTACGTTTTCATTTGAGTGTTCAAAAATGATTTTATATTTTTAAAGTCGAGTTCGCATTAACATTTTCGACATTTCAAGTACGTAAAATGGAATTCCTAATTAATATTTTAAAACTACGAGTTGTTATTTCCTTTTTTGCTGTTTATTTTTCTAAACGAAAAAAAAAACATCCAGGGGTAATAAAATATTTTATTTAAAAAAAACAATGACTAATATTTTCTATCATGTTGGTTCTGTAGAAAATGGTGAATTTTAATATTTTATCCAAACATCAGTTCGCTTATGCTCCTAGAGTTTCATAGATTGGCTTTTTATTTGACATTTGTTTAAGGAAACGTTTTATTAAAATCAATGTTGCCAGCTGTAATAGCATCTACCTACTCATACGATGCTACATAGAATATCAATGTTTTCCACTGATTAAGACCTATGTTGTGAGGGCCGCCACAACCTCGGGCTATACGTGGGTTGATAACTAAAGAACTACGCGGAAATGTCCACATGCTACATTAGACACGTCGCAAAAAACTATAACCAAAATCTCATTCGTTCCTATTGATTCACTTACTTCAAGTATTGTTTTTATGTGGAAATGCGATTAGACAGACCGCTTACAAAATAGACAAAGCATTTGCCACACTCAATTCGAATGATTTACATATGAATCGAATTTACCGCTTTTATTTTAAGCAATATTAACATCTTTGAAAAACAACATAGTAGAATTATTCCTTAGTGTTTTCTCAGATTTCTACGAATCGAAAATACGAAATCAAATATTATTATAATATGTTTTTATTTATGACCGTGTTTTTATTTAGTGCGTCGAAAATTTTAGTTTGTGGGTTCATGGTCATAAAGGAATGAAGCTAAAATTAATTTATTAATCATGGGTCCGTGACCACGAAAACTGTAAAGCGGCAAAGACAAAACAGTTAAGTATGAACTTCTCCTCTGATTGTCCACCTTACTTTGCTTTATTTATTATTATTATTTTATTATTATTGGTAATACTAAAGCTTGCCAATAGTTTTAGTGCTATCAATAGTTAGTGAATGGAGAAGTCAATAATTTTTGCTATATCTTCTTTTTATGTTTTCCCGTAAAATGCAATTCAAGATATAGCCGCTGAAACCTCTTTGTGTGATTAAGGGGAGGCTATCCCTGAAATAAAACCTCGAAGGTTTGTTTTTTTCACAAAAATTCAAGATCAATCTAATGGTGTAGCCAACTCTTTACAACAAGAATATATGAAAACATACCTTCCTTCTAGGGACACTCCGAGGCTTTTAATCAACTTGATTCAACATTTCCATGGAAATAACACTGACAGAGGAAAGCGTTGCTTAGTGATTTCATAAATATAAATTAAGATATTCTGTCTCCCATTCCACCTATCATCGGTAAAATTTCTAGATCTAGAAAAAATATTTATAATATTATAATAAAATTATAATATTTTATAATATATTATAATAAAATTATAATATTTTCATAAAAAATAAAACTTGCATTTAAAGTAATTAGTCCGAGCTGAGCTGAGAATTTACAGCGTTGTCTGAAATGAAATCATTGCTATGTTCTTGAAAGACGGATACAAAAATTATAGCAAATAAGAAATAGTGAAGTCATTAACGTGCAAAAACGGGACAAAAACGTTTTCCAAATTTGGCTGAATTTTTTATAATACATAATTGCAAAGAATTTAACTTAACAAAATTACACAATGGTTCCAAAACAATAGTAACGTGGACTTCATCATCCGCACTAATGAGATCATAGATCATAATAATATTATGCACATATTCATAAAAGTTACGTGCGCAAAATACTGAATCTGAATATAAGCATAATGTATTTAAAATTGTAACTGTTAAGTAGACTGAAGGAATACAGAAAACTTTATACTAAGTATTTAACACTTTGAAAATCTTCGTTTCTTTTGGTAATTTTATTTAAGAAAGACAAAATAGCTTTACTTACAACCGATTAAAGCGGCTTTTACACTATGAATAATCTTACGGTAAAGTACAACACATGATTATTCCGACGCAGAAATAGAATAGTACACGCTGATGCGGTCTTGAAACATACTACTAACTAGCGACCCGCCCTCGCTTCGCTTCGGAAACATTAAAACACACATGAAACCAAAAAAAAAAATAAAAAAAAATTTAAAAAAAAGTAGCCTATGTTCATCAGGGACAATGTCGGCTTCTAATGGAAAAATAATTTTTCAAATCGGTCCAGTAGTTTCGGAGCCTATTCGAAACATACAAACAAACAAATCTTTCCTTTTTATAATATTAGTATAGATATAGATATAGATAATTACTATAAGAACTGGGGGCTTAGATGTCAGGAATTAAGTAGAAATTACGGTGAAGATACTGCTACTACGGGCAGGTAACAATGAAGTATGTAGTTAAGTTGTAAGAATCATTCGTCACTGTAATCGAAATTGTGATTTTTTTTATTAAGAGTTGTACAGACCTTTTTTTTTATTGCTTAGATGGGTGGACGAGCTCACAGCCCACCTGGTGTTAAGTGGTTACAGGAGCCCATAGACATCCACAACGTAAATGCGCCACCCACCTTGAGATATAAGTTCTAAGCTCTCAAGTATAGTTACAACGGCTGCCCCACCATTCAAACCGAAATGTATTACTGCTTCACGGTAGAAATAGTCAGGGTGGTGGTACCTACCCGCGCGGACTCACAAGAGGTCCTACCGCCAGTAATTACGCAAATTATAATTTTGCGGGTTTGATTTTTATTACACGATGTTATTCCTTCACCGTGGAAGTCAATCGTGAACATTTGTTGTGTACGTATTTCATTATTTTTATTCAGTTTAACTTAAAGACCGATCTAGGTACAATAGTAACAATTTCTAACATTTTGTTTTACAATTTTCAAGCTACTACTAGCTAAATAAATATAAATAAACCGAATAAAGCGAATAACACATGTATCCAGTTTTGTCATTTGCATTGACAGTCTGCTTCCTCTTAAGTAATAAGGTTTGCTCCCAAGAAGATTAATGCATACAGTTGTTTACTTAATAAAATTAATATATTCAAATTATATTGTTATCGTAAGAATGCAGTGATACATGCTTTAAATTACTTGCTGTAAATAATATTATGCAAGTAGAATTCCATGGAATTCATTAGCTTAGTAATTTGTTGGAATTCTTCCATTTATCTAATTGAGGGTCGTGTGAGATATCGTGTATGTATATCGTAATTTGTCACTGTTATTTTTTAAATTAATTATTTAATATTATTATTATATCTAAAATGAGTGTTAGAAAAACTTTGCCACGTTACAAAGCAATTATGTGACAAAATACAAATTATGTGACTCTTAATTTTAAAATGAGATAAAACAAGATTGGTATCAGGCATTAGTAAAATAGATGATATTATTCATATTAAATATAATTATGAAATATCTTACAGGGATATGTGGTAATTCATTTTGGAACACTTAAATCGTATATTTTTTTCCATAATAATATGATTTTTTACTCCTTATGAACAAACTAATATCTGTTGTAATACCAAAAATAAAAGAGTTCAATGATGTACCGGAAACATCAGCATTGTTTCCCGTATATATTTTACGAGGTGACCATAAAATTGTATTTTAGTCATGATCTGTGATTCACTGTTTACAACGAAGCCATTGGATAGCCATAAATGGTATTGAATAATCGTAAGACTAAAACTGCGGTTTGAGTATCTCACTATATTTGTCCTCGGTCTTTTACAGGATTAAAAAAGAAACAATTTATGGTCATACATTACAGAGATAACATTTTCAGAGTCAGATTAACGTTTTGGTTTTTGTTGCAAGGTTATTTAGTTTTATATCCTAAATTTTTTACTCGCATACTTTTAATTACGGAGTCATTTTAATTTGATCACACGACAAAACAAAAAATAGCAACAGATGAGAAACAATTAAGTCTTCCGCGTTCTGTTTTTGTTGGATATTTTTTCAAATAATATTAATCCACATGGATGTATAATTTAAATTTAAATTTTCATTCTATGTAGTAGTTGCGGTTGTGACAGAGCTGTCGAGATATGAGATCACTAACTCAGGTAGTTAGTTACGCGTGGGCGCCAAGCCATGAGCAATTGCGAATACCAAGTCTGTACGTAGGTACTGACTATTCTCAATTTCCTTGTCCAAGAATTCCTTAGCAAGAAGACGTGGGTGTGAGGGTGCTGCCCACAAGACTATAGGCTTTTATGGTACCTAATTCATTAGATTTTAGATAAGTCTATATAAAATACTAATATTACGACAATTTACTTTCCATATAAGTTTCTCAATTTAAATGACAAAAAAATATTAGATGTATTTGTTTAATGGACATTAACTGCTTTATCCAACCTGTTTTGAGAGACATTAACATATTATGTTGTTTTGTACATATCCTGCTACCCGACCATTTAACAATTGAAAATCTACTAAACAATGGAATAATTAAAGTATATTAATTTATCGTGGGCAACTGTTAAAATAGAATATCTCAGTCTGTACTCACTAACGTGGATATAGCGGTACACATATTTGAAGAAAACACTTAGCGAACTTTTAATTTGGTCATTAGTAGACAATGCAAGGTACAAGGAAATAAGTATTCATACTTGAAAGAAAGTTAAAAGCTCATTAGAGACAAACATTAGACTCGTGTGATGCACAATGTCGCGACGTACAGTCGCCGACTGACATTCGCATTCCTAACGCCGTAACCATAATAAGGGCCATAGGCAGTATGAGCTCTAGGGTGTTTTTTATTTTTTTTTATTGCCTTTGTAAGCAGATGAATATACGGTCCACCTGTTGGTAAGTGGTTATCTTTGCTCATGTACAGGGGCAGAGCCAAGTCGCTGCGGCTCTATCTCTAAATCTCCAAAATTAGTCTCTAATAAATTTCAAAATCCAAACAGAATGCAGACAAAAAATCTACGATCGAAATCGACTATACAACCTCGTATTCATCGTTGTAGCCAAAACGGCCAAAACCGTATTCAAATTTTGTATTTCTGTTAATTCATCCTTAAAAGAGATTACTTTTAAATTTTTATAGCCCATAATTACGCGGTCGATGGTCTTTTAAAGGCCATTATGATATAGCTTTTAGAATAGAGACGTGTAATATAAATTGAACATATTTTATCATGTTTATCCATCACATTGATTTTAATGTATGATTGTTTCAGTTCGTGAGACAAACTAGATTTCAACGCAATATTTCAAATTGTTCACAGCAATTGTTGAGCTGTTGTCTTATTTGTTTAAATATTTTATTTAACTCGAGTCATTTTATTTCATTTTGTGCTAACGAACAACGCTATAAAGAAAGGATAAAGGTGAAAGATTAAATTAATATAAATTCTAACTACGGCCCTGGTTTTGCTATAACTGTACTTGTTGCAACGCTATTGTGCAGCTTTTGACGATTAGTTAAAAGCAGCTTGTATCCATTGTACATGTTTGTGATTATATCTCTCGTCACCGTCGTAGTAATGAAGTATTCAGATTAGTAAAGCAAAATACTTTATTCAAATTTAATGTATGTAGCAAGATTAAAGAAGTATTTTAAAATAAGCAACTTAAAGTTGACGTCATTCAGTTCTTGTCGAAACGTTTTCAGTATGTTTTAGAATTGCATATTTTGAATGCAAATATATTTTTCTTGTAAAATTTTTGCCAAATTGAAAAATACTAAGGGATATAATATTGTTCGTCTTCCGTTTTTTTCTTCCTACCTACTCGTCGGTAGCCTAAGGAGATATCCCGACTACACGCGGTATGTGAGCTCACGGGCTCAACCTGAGAGAATTTGCTAACACTAGCCCTACAATAGCAGTGCTTCACCAGAATCTACTACCGGATCTGAATTGGGACCCAGAATAGTTGGCGAGAAATTCAGTGGGTTGTGTCTGTGGGGTCTTTGGACTTATTTATTATTCGTATTTTAATTTTACAACAAAAAAATATCAAGTTCACACAAGACAAACAAATGAGTCGACTATTATCAAAGCCGGCAATGTGACTTTTGGACAATTATTGGTAAATCAGAAAAACGAATTATTGACTTTGTATTCCATTGGCAGTCACAAAACTCTTCTGAACGACATCTTAGATAAATAACAGGTTAAGTATTAACCTTTATTTAATGCAGGTTTTGAACCGTATTTTTTGAAGGAGATGATTATATTCAAATCAATCTGTATCGCCATATCAATAACATTTTTTTGTCCAAATACACAGATTGCCACCTTTGATAATAGACGACTCAAATATTCGACTAAAACGGGGTCTATATTAGTTCAATCTTGATCATGACCAGAATTGGTTCTAAATAAAACGTATGCAACATTATTAGTTTGAGGTTAACGTTCGTATCCACTCGTCTTATCGGTTGTTCCGCGAAGTTCCGCATAAACAATGAAAGTGATGCTTAAACGCCACAATGCACGAAGTTTCTCACGAGACGAAAGCGCTGACGTAATCAGCGTGTGACAGCACGGCGGACATAAACCTTCACTGTACAATTGGACCTGTCATTTCGAAGAGCCTAATTAAATAATGCGTATGTAGAATCGGATGGCTTGGTTTTTATTTTGAAGCACCTTAAATAATTATCGAAGGCCTAAACCATAAATTAATTGGATTTCACAAGCGTAACGTAATCTTTTTTTTATTGCCCTTGTAGGCAGACGATCATACGGCCCACCTGATGGTGAGTGGTTACCGTAGCCCATGGACTTCAGCAATCCCAGGGGTAGAGCCAAGCCGCTGCCTAAACTAAACTAGATTTCATTAAAAATATTGGAATAATGCTTATAGTCCTTGAAGTATTATACGTTAATGCTGTTTTCGTTTTAATTTTGTATCATTTATATTGCATCTACAATTTACGAAGGAGTTTTATCTCCAAGGCACGAAGACATATCTACCGTTTTTTATTCTCTGAATATGATTAAGTTTCAACCCTATCAATTTTTCAGAATGGTCATTTAGTGACTTTTGAGAAATTTTGTAAATTACGCATACCTTTTCTTTTAATCTTTTTGGTGACGTCACTGTTTCATAAAACTGGACCCAATTATTTGAAAATCTTGACAAGATATTGTTCTACTATGCCGATATTTTTATAATTCTAAGCAAGATATTGTATAGATCTAGATTGGGAAATTAATTACTAATTGTTAAATTATGTTTCGTGATTCGTTTCCTTAAATAGAGCTTATTAATGTTTATGAAGTTTAAGCGTAGATATAGATTAATTGTTACTTCCGACTTGGGGTCTAAGTTTCAATTCGAGGCATTTTCTTCGCGGCTGAAATAGGCGGGATTTTACTTGCCTATATGAGCTATAAAATCTTTACCGCAGTACCAGGTAATTACTTAACTATCATTATAAGTGAGTTTTGCTTTTTAGCACATCATTTTATGCCTCACCGAAGAAATTAATAGTGATCATGAGTGCTCTAGGATTCGAATTTGTGCATATCGAGCGTTTTATCTATTAGGCTACGAATATTTAAAAAAGTCCCTTTGTATTCTTTAAATTGTCTATTAATTTATTGTGGCAGTTGATAACATCACATCGTTTCTGGATTTCTTACGAACTTAAGCGACGCAGGCAATAAAATAGAAAGTACACTTTGTTTGGTAAAATTCACTAAATTTCATGGTATGGTGGGAAAGACGAAGAGACAAATCCCATGTAGGTATCTCATGGTTTGAATAAGCTTTGTGTTTAATAACAATAACATATAACATGCTAATAGTTAAATAACATTATACGTAATATAGTATTATGAAATCTCTCGTCAATTAAAATTAAGTAAATAAATATTAGGTACTTCATATTCTTAAATCAGAAAAAATAGTTGACTGTAACAAGACGATGAAAAAAAAGTTTCTAGTTCATAAATTAGTCAGTTGGGCAGTAAAGGGCCTTTTGTATGTCGCATTGACGGATAGATTTGGGTTAAACGTCCGTATGACATTCACTCAATCAAGTGAAGTGGTTTTTGTGCTTGCACTCTACTCCGTCCCAATTTGCTAATTTATGGCTACTTGAAGCAAGGTTCATTAATCAAAAAATCTACTAGTTTTTATGTTATCTCACAAATAAATATGTTGGTTCGAATCTAGGCAATTGCGGAATTAAGTTTCACTAATTTTTTTTCTTATTAGTGTAAATTCGTTTGTTAAATATTTTAAGGCCGAGAATAATGCAATCATATTATAACTGAAGTTTTTATTTGAATTTCGGAGACATAAAGTCTGAATGTGTTCGATATGGAACTGGTAATATTTAATCACATTATAGAATGTAAGAACGTTTTTGTTTTGACGGTCAGTACACATGTCGCTAAATGAATTGACATGTTCGTTCGGAAGCTATACATTAGCATGTATTGCAACTGTCGTTATACAACCAGCCTGTTGCGCAACTAACTGAGACACTTTGGCATGTGTCCAAAGAGCACGCTTTCTAATTCAGAGATGTCCAGCTGGGCAAAACTCGGAAAATTTTTCGAAAAAATTATAATCGGAAAGCAGAGAGCTCATACATCAATCTACTTTATAGTTTGTTCTGGTGTTGCATCACGATAGATTGTATACGAGATTATACCATGAAATTTCCGTTTGAATCATTGGATCAAGATAAGGCCCTAGATTTTGGATTAACGTGAGCTTCTGTGACCTATGAATAATTATACTCAATAGAGACAACGGGACGTTGACGGAATGCTTACTATGCAATGATTTCTTCGGAAAGTCATGAGATATTTGCGACAGAAGCTTGTGCAGGTTTCCAAATCGGGACACGAGAGGACCACTTGGCAGGACGGTGGCCGCTTTCACCCACGCTATCGGAAGTTGAAATCTTTGATGTTATTGCATTAGTTGGATCGTAATTATGTGACGTCATTCCAAGCGCATGCTTCTTACTACCTACTTCTATCTTAAATCTAGTATGTAGCAGGAAACAGAGTAACTTAAGTCTAAGATTGAACACTTGGTATTTTGCCCACAGAATGTTACGAAAGGTTGTGTGGTTGCTATAAACGATTTCATTAATGAATAATATATAGCAGAACCTTTAAAATTGCTGCGTAAAATTGCGGATACACGTAATGTAAATTGTTTTGCAATATAATTTAAAATTTCCTGGTTTTTAGAACGACTGTTACATTACTTTAGTTTTATTGACACCGTATATTCCGATACTATTAGGCAATACTTGATCAACTATTAAATGGATTTTGTTTACTTATAAGTTAACGGCACAAACATGGAGCAAACAGGTGACAGTATGGTACCCCAGCGATGGAGCGAGGAGCCGAGGTCGCAAACCAAGAAGATGGGAGGACGAACTAAAAGTTACCTGTGGACCCCTTTGGGTTAGAGTAGCAGCAGACAGAAGGCGGTGGAAAGAGTTGGAGGAGGCCTTTGCCGAAATACACACCGAGATCAGAGACATTCTGTAGTAGAAGTGTAGATTTTATTTTTTATATTTTATTTTAATTTGTTTTATTGTTTTCAGTTATTTTTTAGTCTACTTAAAATTGTTAGCTTAAAATGTAAAATTTTCGGGAAATAAAGGCATTATATTATTATTATAAGGGCACAAAATGTAAAGGCAAAAACTTGTGTTGTAGCATCAAGGAAGCGGGCAATGCCAGGGACTTCGCCAAACTATAGCCTAATAGATTGGCTAGACTATTAGGGTTTTTGAAGTGAAACTTCTTTAGGCGCATGAGGGTAAAATTTTTACAGAACGTCACGCAGGTATGCAATTGAGAAATTGGGGGAGGTGAAGGACCTCGGCCCTTCTCTTCTCCCCTTCTTCCTCTCAGGAGGCGCCGGAGTCCGACATAACCCGGTCCGTTACTCCCCTCGACCGGGTATCCGAAAATGGATTCGCCAGCGTTAAAAAAAAAAAGGTATGCAACGGAAGTGACGTCAAACTACGATGGAAATTAAGTACTTGTCAAATGTCACTAGTAGTAGTTGTTGTATTTTTCCAACTGGAAAGGCCAATGTATCATACCATACAGCCTAATATTTTATATTTTTTTTGTGAAAAATGTTAATAGGAATTGAAATGAAATGAAATGAAAAGAATTTGGAACATTAATCAAATAGCATGAAATTAAATTAGTCAATTGAATTGGCCAAATATTAGTCATTTACAATATAGAAATCTAAACATAATGTGACTGTCAACACTGAGGTTTGAGATTGACATTTGACAGACTTTTGGCGGGAACATATCTTTCTTTTTCCCTTCCTCTAAGTCTCGGAAATCTAAAGTTTTAGATTTGTATAAATATAAACAAGACTCATAAATTAGTTCGCCAAAAAACTTTCACTTCTGACATAATGTGTACTTTGTACGCACGCACTTTTTTTTCATAGGTTCTATTCTATTCAAATTATCGCCAATATATTAAATGCTGCTATCTGAGCATTATGATAACCATAATATTATTCCAAGCTATTTATACTGTAAATCTTTTGGTTTGTTAACGCCCTAGTCAATGAAACAAATTTAAAAAGTTGACCCTGATCTGTTAAAGCAATAACTTTATATCCTCAATTTTCCACAGTAGTATTCTTGTAATGACTTGTATACATACCTATATAATTTTAAGTGTTCACTTAAAATCTTTTTTTTTTTATTAACAAGAAGTCAAATCAAAATAATTTAACATAAATAAAACAAACATAATAAAAAAAAACAAAAACATAAATCAGTTTAAGTGTTCACTTAAAATAATTATTAATAGTTTTCTGAATGGTCAACTATTACCTATTATTAGTACCGAGCAGTAGCCTTCAAAACTAAAAATATATTCAAAACTAATAATATATAACTACCGTACCAATAGCCTTTATAATTATTATTAGCGTTGCTATTTACATTTTCTTACGTTTTTCGGTAGCAAATCGCTGCTACCTTGACTTTATTGCATGTAATACATCTTACACTTAAATTTCACCTTTGCTGATATACGCATTAATTATCAGTTCGAAATGACATTGAATTATTACGGAGTCACGACGGAAGCCTTGCGTTTAGGAATATGAAGTTTCACGTAATATTTTTCACATACGTTGATTGCATTGTTTAAAATGATTCTGATTTATCGCATCACGGTCTGTTTCAACCAGATGGCTGAAATAGATGCAATTGTTTTTTATTGTCCCAAACGTGACTGATTTGTTACAGTGATAGTCTTTTTTTTTTAAATAAACATGCCTGTTATATGAGTCGCGATTGCAACATTACTCGCCTGTATCAAGTATTTTTTTGTGGGCGGACGATGTTGATAATTTTATTTTGTTGTTACACCGGGCGCGTTTTGTAAGTTTTTTTTTGTGTAGAATTTCTTCAACTAAAGGTAATATGCTCATGATGCCCATATAAACAAACGAACAAACGTCACTTGATTTTCAATGCCAAATATTTAAAACAATAACGATAATCTCTCAATTGTAAGCACGTTAAAGGAATAAGAACTTTCTAAACACGTGTGGCTTAGAAATTATTTTGAGCTCCATCTAACGTATTACCATATGATTCATATCAAAGTTATCAGTTAAGTGATAAATGTAAAATGATTTGCTCACGACAATGTAATTCGAGATATTAAGTGCAACAAAAACAGAAATAACGTTTTATTCATAAACAAAATTGAACACGCGTATTTGCTGCTTACCCAGTATTTGACAAATGTGGGTGATAATAAATTGCATCTGTCGCCTTACCCGCTATCAAACGTGGGTACTTCGGCGGAGACCTTGCTTAAATAATCTATTGTGTGCGATCCTTGGCTAGGCGTTTGCACTCTACTATATAATAATGCAATAGACCAAGGCGAAAACTATTTTCGTGTTCTCATTCAATTATCTGGAAGTTATTCACATGGAAACGTATGTCTTGATGTTGGTAGTTATAAAAGATTTTTGTTTCGCAAAAACTGATTTGGTACTGACAAATAGGGTAAGGCGGCTTTTGATGCTTTTAACACGGCTGCCCAAAAAGGATCGTAATATTTTTTGGGCTCACACATACATATGTGACATTATTTCTTCTATCATAACTTTTAAATGCCAGAACTAGTTCGTATATATGAGATTTCGTTAGGATCCTCCAAGTGACATTGATTTTTTGTGTATAAAATTTTATCAATCGTATTTTTTTAATTTAATATATAGTATTTCACAAATATGTTGATGTGTAATCGAACGATATAAAGACATGTGGTTTTCACACTTCGTTTGTTGGTGCTTTTATTTGGCTGTAAAACAGATTCAACAATCGCCTCGTCGGTCGAGTGGCTAGTGACCTTGATTGCAATACCATGGGGTCCTAGAATCGGAGGTCAGTAATCTTTCTGAAAGAGATTTGGTATTCGCGGCTCGGTGTGTTTGTGTTTAAGGTCGTTGAATGTGTAGCGATTAAAAAGTGGATTTTATCGGATTTCAATTAGTCGTTGAGGCTTAATTTCAATTAGTCTGGCTTGTCTTTTGTAAGAATCAGCTTCTACTTTGGTATTGCTGACGTCCTTGAGAAACTTTAAGCGCATACAAGCATTTTTTAAATCCTCAAAGAGAAATAACTCTTTGCTAATTTGTTTTCTTAGTATTTAAATCGATTCAATAGTACAAGCGATGACTTAATTGAGTCGATCCGCTTATGTTCACATAACACATAGCCAGAGGCAACGTAATTAACATTCATTCTTATTCAAATAGCGTGATGATACCCAATTACAAATTTGTTGTCTCGTCAAGATGTCGCATGCTACACGAAAGCGGTAACTCAGCAATAATTCACATTGAAGTAATTGCTTGGATTCATGAGTAATGAGCATTTCATGTCCTAATAATTACAGTCATTGATTTTAAATTGTTAAAAAACTATTGTGTTTATTTAATTCAATATTTAAATGTAGTCAGTGTCATTTCGTTTTTGTCAGATACGTTTAAGCTTGATTGATTATTGGAATGGCCGCGTTTCCACTTAATTCTGCTCTTCATTTAAAAGTTTGTTTGACAGTAAATTAGGCTAATTTGTTTATCATCAAAAATTCGTCCTCACATCTTAATCATCCGATTTGATGCTCAAATATCCAAAATACAACGCATATTTGTAAATAAAATCTTTAATTATCTTCTAACATATATAGGTATATGTAATCTAAATGGTAACTTATTTCTGTTTAGTATGTTTTAATGTCCCAAGCCAAGACCATATTTCATATGACATTATATTTTAGTATTTAAATTAAAGATATGCTGAGATTGTGTTTGCAATGAATGAATCGTACTACAAGTAGTGCGGTCGACCTTGTCAGCATTCTTTCTGAGCACCTAGTTTTTTCATTATTACCACTTGGATGCTGTTACATAGTTACGCAATGAAATAGCCCACACAAATTAGCATTACAAACCTGAGTTTACCATGTTAATTTATTAAGACAAAAAAAATTATTTTTCCCACTGTAAGTAAGTGCGTAGTTGATCAGTGTATTGGTAATGATAAAATATATGATAATAATAAAATATATGATCAGATGTATTTGTATTATAATCGTGTCCATTACAGTACTGAACAAGTCTCTTTTCAATACCGCAACGTTTCTCTAACTTCTTGGTGCATGTTTGTCATATCGGCTTTCTTATTCTAAAACCTATTTAATATACTAAATATTTATTTTTTGCGCTAGATGAGCAACTCATAAAATTTAGTACTTTTATTCAGGATTTGAATACCATAATCGTCGCATCTCTCAATCAATACACCGGGTGTCTTACAAATTAGATCACGGACAGTTCTACAATCTATATGCCGACTAGCATTTTAAATAAGCTAAAGATTCTCAGGCGTCGAAGTAAGAAAACATAACCGTTACTTCGTGCAAAGTTATGCCGCTAACGATTGTGACTTGTAAATTTGTATCTTCACGACCTAGACCGACATGCGACAGCAGCTGTAGTCATCGCTTTCAATTCATATAAGAACGTCAACTCTATTTCAAGTGCAAATTTAATATGAAACAAGTAACAATACTAGTGGTCCCCCGGTAATCGAAATTCGATTATAATTAATTGAAATTACAAGTTTGTACACTATTATGATTCTATTGTCAAAGACTAACTATTATACTTCTATAATAACAGGTTTTACCAAGACTACCCTTTAGACAAATATTAATAAAGACAAACAATATTTATAGCATTCTTAATTTGACCACAGACTATGAGCAATAAGAAAAGTTTGACAAATAAGCAAATAGTATGCATGCGTGTATGTGTCAAATACATGATGTGTGTAATTCTTTTTTATTTATTTATTTAATGTATCTTTTATGCATAATTTAACAAAATATTAGCATTCTGCACTCCTTCTCTATTTTCTCTATAAGCGAGGAAAAATTTCATACTCCTCCGTCCGCGCAATTTTCGTAAAAAGAGAGTTTTTGCAAAGCTTTTGCTTCACGTATTTAATATATAGATAAGTTATTAATGTTATTATACACATTTACTAATAACATGTAGTCATACGTAAGCGTTACTTCATCTGTATTATGTATTTCCGTGGTACGCTCATTTGATGTTTCGTATTCATTTTAACATAATGTTTTGTAATTTAGTTTCTAATTAAAACTGCTGGATAAAGTGATTTTTAATGCTATTTTTCTTGACTATGCGAAATTTAGTTTTAGTGTGTTTTCGTTTCAGTGGATGTGAGTTAATTAACGTCAAACAAAGGCGAATGAGTACTATAAAAGGCAACTTCCACAATTAAATTGAGTTAACATTTTGGAATATTCATTTGATGACGTTAGCGTTCATTATGTTATTCTCGGACCGGCCCGAAATGATGTGGCTAAGTCGTAACGACCTATTATTAAAGTTTCTTCAAAAAAAGTAGTGGCCATGAGAAAACTCAACTTTTTATTGTAACTGACGTTTCACTTAATTCAGTTGTTTTTGTACTAAGATTTCATTACCATGAATAATATGATTTCTGAAGGCGGCGTTGCGTTGGTAAGAAACGACAGTGGTTATTATGTTAGGTTAATAGCCGACGAATATAAACAATAAATGTATGCACGTCTTATGTAGTGCAAGCGGTCTATAATTAATTGCAGGAAGGAAAAATCATTTATTTTAAGTAAGTTTGGTCATTTATAAATTATGTGAATATTAATGTTAATATTAGTTCCCATTTCAATAAGACCCACATCCTGAGAAGAATCTGTTCTTAGACTTGGAATATATTTTTATTCCGATTTTAGTTTTTTTTTATTACTGTCATACAATACGTTAGCATTAAAAAACTGCTATCTACTGCCGATACAGAACATATTATCTCCGATATAAATGAGTAACTCTCGTTCATACTAGCCTGTGTTTAAGCCAGATATCGGTTAACGTTGATTATACATATAAATTATGTATACCTACTATCGTAACTAAATTGATAATTCATTTTGCTACAAACTCGCGTGTTCACAATTTTCAGTTCACGATTTATGACAGCTTTACACAAATACAACAATTTTGTCACTTAGTAAACATTTTTTATGGTGTACTTACAATCCGTACCTTCTACACATCTTGTAAACTAATTCGATTTTGTTTATTGTTTGCGATGAGACATCGTAATCTGTTCTGATAAGGCGTTATTTTTAATTGACTATCAAGGTTACGTTTTGTAGGCAGACGACCACCCGGCCCACGTGATGGTGAGTGGTTCAGCATGTCCAGAGCAATAGCCCACCGCTGAGGACACTTCGATTTAATAAAAAAAACACATCACAGCACGAAATAGCTTGGAGTAAAGTTTATACCAAAGCGGGATAAGTCTAAATAAGGATAGCTAGTCTAAATAAGGATAGGATAGGAAGGATCAGCATAAATATTGTTTGAAAATGAACTGTCAGTGAATAAATTGTTTCCGGCTAATAGGGGTAAAGTGTGCCCCGGTAGCGGGTGGTGTGATAGTGAAAAGCCAAAGACGGAATCTTCTCAAAAATATCCTCGGAAAACCCTCCCATAGAATATACGATATGAAACACACAGAAAACACCATAGACTCCCAAAAATCTCCTATTATCCATGAAATGCAAACTATAGACAATCCAACTGACCCTCTTCTTTGGGTAGTCAAATGGAACTAGCTGGTACTAAGCCGTCACGGCCCAGAGATGTGAGTAAGATTCCACGGGAAGTGCTCGCTTTGTAAAGCATAGCACAAAATGTATGTTTGTAGGTATTTATTTCGTATATCACTGGTAATCCCAGTCTTGTCCGCATTAAGAAACACACCACATAGTAAAAGTTTCTGGGTTTAATTGAGCAATGATTGCATCGTTGTCTTGTGAGTGGTATCTGTGAAAGGTACTATAGAATAAACAGAAAAGGAAGCTAGCAATTTTATGAGTCTTTATTTGACAGCTTATTATAAGGTAAAAGGGCTTTGTATTAATTGCTTTTGCCGATGTGAAAGGAATTACATATACATTTTTCAAATAACTTTCGATTTGTAATATTTGACATTAACATTTACATTTCCTGTGTAAGTACTCTGAAGTATTTTTTTAATACTAGGTATTATATTTACTTCCTTTAATATTCGTAAATATACCTTGTTTATGTTACCGGTACTTTACGAAACACCAATGATCATAATAATGCAGCCAAAATCAAGTATATTTTGAAACGATATTAATTTATGAAGTTTTGCAATGTGGCCATAAAATATATTATTATGTATGTACCATGAATGTGTAGGTTTATGGTGAGTCACGATCGAATTACAAAAAGAAAACTACAAACCATGGAAATATTTGTAACAGCGACCTCATGTCTCAATCGTTACTCAATCGTGGTATTAACGAGGTCATTAATTCGTCTGGGGAACACCTGTTATTGTCAATGAAGTTTCTGCTGGAAAGTGAATGATATGATCCGGTGTTTTAGTTTAATGTGGAAGTATGTAGGTCAACGGATACCAAAGATACGATTTATGTAAACTTTGTGGGTGTGTTCTAATAGACAACACGAGAGTTCCCAGAACAGGTACGGTCGCGGTGCGCACTTGTAAAAAATATTCGGTTTAGGGCTGTCAAAAACCAAAGTAGTAGTAGGTAAGTTTATTTGATCTCATTTTTGCTACTCATTATTTGTTGAGTAAACCTACTTGCGGACAACAAGATACTCTTTAGTCTAACGTAAATACTGCTTACTATTTTATGAAATACTGATAAATACTACTACCGGATTGAGTTCAGGTCAGAGTCTCAGTTATGATTGTAATATCACAATAACATAGTTTGTTTAAGATTGGAGATTTAGGGATTAAGGCAGGAAATTTAAGTGTTGATACTAATCCGGAAAATGTTTTGCAGATTGTATTAGTTCGATGAGTTTTGGAACTGCATATCTATAAACTAACGGCTGACCATCATTATGTGATATTCACAGCGCTAAAATAGGTGATCCTAGCAAAATATCTAGCATAAGGTTGATCATTGCAAATAATTGAATCATTAGGGAGGAGCATTAGCTATTGGAGCGCCATTTGTATCATTTTCAACTGTTTTAAAGTTTACTACTAGTTTTTGGCCTGTGGTATTTCAATAAAGAATTACCTATCTATATCTATCGTTATTATTTGCAATACAATATAAACTGATACATATGATATATGAAAAGCTTATAGTACTTGTAATAGAAGACCGAAAGTAGATCATTTAGCGATATACTACCTCACAAAAACTTCTATAGCAATATAATAAAATATCAAATAAAACTGTTTCTGTTTGACTTGTTTCTGATTCTTTATACATATAAATTTTATTTAAATACAAAGAACAGATTTTTTAATTAAATGTAATAGCTATAATATATTAAATGTTACATGACAGCCCTACTTTACCTTTAGTGCATTACGTAATGGACAGTCCGTTCGATAACTTGCTCCACATTCGTTCTTTGTCTCATTGCGGACCACTTGCGCTAAGTGTTGCTCTGCTCACTGCTCAGACAAGCTCGTTTATTGGACACGACTATTTCGTATCAATTCCTTAGGAGTTTTTACGCTTATGCAACTGACGATTACTTTCAATTTAATGTGTTCAATGATCTTAAATGGCGTTCGATTTGTTTTTGTTTGGCGATTTTTGTTTGCTTGTCAGTAATGTGTGGATTACTTACGGCATTCCATTAATGTTTTTTTGTTTTTTCTGGAAAACCTCCTTGGTATAATCGACCATGGATTTAGAGTCTATTAAAGTATATTATGTAATCTATTCAATAGAATACAATCTTGTAAACAAACCTGTTAATTTCCCTTGTAATAGATAAAAAAACAAAAAACAAAATACGTGTAATACACAGTAAATAATCGCTGGTCATAAAACGATCTTTTAACGCGTGACGCTATTAAGTAGCATGGCTCAAAATACCTGATTCTGGTATGGCATAATAACAACATTATTATAAAATAATCTAACGTTGCCGCACCTTAACTACCGCCGGCATATTAGGAGAAATTATAAAAAAACATTAATTATTTTTCATTAATGCTGTCTCCGCTCAAGTTAATAATTGCGTCATGATGTATTTTTACAACATGACATTATTGATAAATTCTGTGTAGCGAAATGAACCGGGTCATGTAGGTTTGATGACGTATGCTTCGTCCGGATGTTCATTTTTGGGTAGAATTATAAGGAAAAGTAGGCAGGAAGACTCTAGTTTGAAGACGTCGTGGTAATACGCAAAAAATATCTTTTTTTTCTAATTTGATTTCTATAATTATAAAAGCCTTAGAAACTATACAGATATTCTGTAGATAAAAAAAAAAAAACTATCACATAAGATAAGAATACCACATTATAAATAAACCTATTATAGCGTCATTTTGTTTTCAATTCCTTGAAAATGCTCATGGCGATGTTATAGACGTGTAAATAATAGGTACCTTTTTATTTATGGCTTAGATGGGTAAACGAGTTCACAGCCCACCTGATGTTAAGTGGTTACTGAAGCCCATAGACATCTACAGCGTAAATGCGTGGTGCATAACGAGTCATGGGTTCGTTTGTAGTGCTCACTCCGTATACTTCATTAATCTTGAGAGCTGTTTGTGCGGCATCGCTACCGCGACTTAATTCATATCCCATTGTTACTCCATAGGACGAGTATGTTTAGTGTCCGTATTGATGATACAAATATAATGAAAACAAAACAAACAACTGATTTTTTTAATGGATTTCCATTTCATTTGAATTTAGAATTTATTGTCAGTCATACATAAATTACGTTTCAAATGTCCAATATTTTAGAATGGCAACTTCATAGGTTAACATCAACAACTTCATCGTGGCCTTAAGGATAAGACGTACGGTGCATTCGTGTGAAGTAGTCGAGGCCCTAAAGGATAAGACGTCTGGTGCATTTGTATCCTAGCGATGCACAGGTGTTCGAATCCTACAGGCGAATACCAATTTTTCTAACGATATCGTTAGGTGCTTAGCGAATGTTCACGACTGACTTCCACGGTGAAGGAATAACATCGTGTAATAAAAATCAAACCCGCAAAATTATAATTTGCATAATTACTGGTGGTAGGACCTCTTGTGAGTCCGCGCGGGTGGGTACCACCACCCTGTCTATTTCTGCCGTGAAGCAGTAATGCGTTTCGGTTTGAAGGGTGGGGGCAGCCGTTGTGACTATACTTGAGACTTTAGAACTTGTATCTCAAGGTGGGTGGCGCATTTACGTTGTGGATGTCTATGGGCTCCAGTAACCACTTAACACCAGGTGGGCTGTGAGCTCGTCCACCCATCTAAGCAATAAAAAATAAATAAAAAAAAAACCTTTTTATTTTCATTTATTGCTTAGACGGGTGATAAGCTTACGCCTCATAGACATCAACAAAGTAAATGCCGCTACCGACTTGGGGCTTGCGTTCTAAGTCTAATTTCTATAATGCTACGGAATTAGAACGAACTATTGTTTCGCGGCAAACAAGACATCCTACCACCACATAAATATTCTAACACACTAAATAACGTATCGTTCATTTAACATTTCATTACATTTACATTAATACATTCATTTCAATAATTTAGTTGTTAGTTGTTATTAGTTATAATATTTTAAGCTCACATATTGTCACTTTTAAGCAATCCATGAATTTCAGTTAAGTTTTGGTCTAGATAGTAATATTCCATAGTTCAAACACAGATGCAAATTATGATTGTGTTTCTATTCTATGTTAACAATAATAAATAAATAAAAACAAATTTAATCAGTCAAAACATTTAAATCCGTTTATGTACACAACGCAAATCAGCATAATATGTACGTTTCACAATTATTATGAAATCTGATTTATTACTTCCCGTAATCAATCTGAGTTCAATTATCTTTCAATCAACTCAACTTGTTTTAAGTATATTTATACTATCAGTATTTTTATTTGTAACAACCAAATATTCTAGAGTAGTTTGTTAAACGTGCTCAATCTCTAATTGGAGTTAAGTGGCTATCGGGTACTCCAGCTTAATGACGTCATCAATCATGAGAAAAATTGACAGTTTTATGTTTTTTGGAGTAGAGAGTTTTACGGAAAACATTCTACCCATGCGATACCCATTTAATAAACTTGAATCGTCCTTGACCACGAAAACTGTGTAGTATTCGAAAAGTCTGAAAGAATTTAATGTCGATCGGAAAATGCGAGATTATACTGTGGAAATCTTTTTAATTGTGTCTACAATAGATAAAAACCGATGCAATTTCTACATTTTATAAATTGTTAATGTTTTCAAGCGTTTTTTAGTGTCACTAATCTCATTAGTTATTCCATTGTTTGCAGCTACCGTTTCAATCATCGACTTCCGAGTTTGGTGAGCAATCTCTGGGAAATGCAGTTGTTATGCTATTGTCATTGTGATATTAAGAAAATTAATTCTATTGAAATTACCAATAAATTTTATTTACTAATATTACTTAGCAGTCATTGTATTTGGTTAAGAGTAGTATGATGTTTAAACTTTAAATTTTGTATGTATGTATTTTATCAACTTTTATTCAAAATTTTCCTTCTCAAGACTTTGAGATAAACAAAAACGTGCAATCCTCTGTTCATATCATGTAGTAAGAAAATTTTAAAATATTCTGCAACTAAAAACGCGTTAGTTCTTTATTGGTATGTTGCATTTTGCATATAAACCATATTGGGAACGAATTACGGTGTTTTATTAATTTTTTTCAAGTGCTTAATAATCTAAAGTTATAGTTTTTTTTCTCTAACTTTTCTATCTCGCAATATTTTACTCTTAGCTTTAGCTAGTGGTTTTCAAATAGTGATTGCTCCATTAACTTTGATAGAATTGGAATAGGTCTCCGGTACATTTTACCCAATGTCAAGGAACATTAAAACCGGAATCTCTTTCCTCATTTCTCACCACTAACCAAAGGGCTCTATCATTGAATTAATTTCTTCAAACTTACGAAAACGCTCCGAAATTTTTGTTTTGTCGGTACTTATATTACCCTCCAGAAACGTTATGCATAGTATTGGGCTGATAAAATCTACTAATAGCTAGGTAACAGCAAGTCAAGCTTCCGCTCCGCAAGTTCGGCAATTACTCATGAATTTTTAAGTATCACTTATTTTGTAAATCATTATAGATGGGTAAATTCGACATCTCTTGATTGAATATAATTATACATATCGTCCAGCTTTTGTGTACTATGTAATTGGTTTTAGATGACCGACTGATTAATCACGTGGCCTTTGGTCTTAATATTATTTGAAGTTGACAGAACTGGTTCCGTATAGGTCACTTTGGTTCATAGTTTAGAAATAGCTATGACTGCCTAATACTAGTTTTAGTGCTTGTCGTCTATGTAATATTATGGTAATGTCTAAATTAAATTCTAATAATGAAAAAGGTCTACCTACTATCCTACACGAACCTTTTAAACAAATAAATGACAAACTTTTTTTTTTTAAATTATTCTATTAAAAAAGAATAAAGAGGTTAAAAAATTGGACGTATTTTTTTTTAGAATGTATTTCTGATTCCGATTTCTGTGCCGTTACATAACCGACTGACTAAAAAGTCTGAATAAATACAATTCTATTTTCGATGATGGGTAAGATTACACCCCATCAAACCATAATTGAAGTTGAATACTGCATATATTGTATACTGCTGAATTTATGAGAACCTTTTTCAATTAAAACTTCTCAACAATTCAGGAGCATTAAAGATTAATTCGGTCTTTATGCTTACATAATGTTAAAATGTTGATCAATAATTTAAAAACTTGCACGTACAGCCTAGTTTGCTTATTGTCTTACTGAATATATAAAGAGGAGATAAATAATATATGTGAATTGTGAAAAAATAATGTGAAGAAAAAATTATACTCGGATGATTTTCTTCAATGACCAAACAATGGCAGATTTGGATGATTTTTCGTAAAGTTACTTTATAAGCTGAGCGGTATTATCTCCTAAAATAAATATGATAGTGTGTTCGCTAACAAGGAATCTACAAATCGGATCATAGTACGTGAACCAGATATGACACAAGCCACTCTTTATCCTGGAAAAGGTAGCGTGTGTTATTATTCCTTAATTAGAAATTTAGTGCATTTAAAACCATCGGGTACGTGTTGTAAGTCCATACGAAAAAAATTGTTAAGACTTTGTATTGTTTGTATGTGGGGCACACGTGCAATACAAGAATGACATTAGTTATGGAGGATTACTTTGTGTACGAAGAGCACAAGCACGCGGAACCCCCCGAGCGCGAATCTTACTCGCACTTGTCCGATATTTTTCTTGTAAAATTATTTATGGTCAGACTTTTTTTTTAATGCTTAGATGGGTGGACGAGCTCACAGCCCACCTGGTGCTAAGTGGTTACTGGAGCCCATAGACATACACAACGTATATGCGCCACCCACCTTGAGATATAAGTTCTAAGGTCTCAAGTTTAGTTACAACGGCTGCTCCATTCTTCAAACCGAAACGCATTACTGGTTCACGGCAGAAATGGGCAGGGTGGTGGTACCCACCCGCGCTTACTCACAAGAGGTCCTACCACCAGTGAAAATGAACTTCTTAATCAAGTTTCATTACAGGTCAAGTCCTGTTTTATTTTATAATAGTCAGCGTTTCGTCGCGCATTAAACTGCTTTCACTCTTTAGGAAATGTAGACGTGTACCTTGTATTGTGAAACACGAAAATATCCATAGCGCTCGGAACTAAAGATTCAGTTATGTCACGTGCGCCTTGCGAATACAGTGTCGTGAATTTGAGACTGGACAATAATGAAATAACTTATCGTGAGGCTTGCTCGAATTCTGATATTGTTTGGTAGTTTTTACAATAATATTTTTCAATATGGATTGGCTTGGAGAAGTTAACTAATCGAAAAAGAATATACATATAATTATAGCTATCTATATACTGAAGTTTGTTATGCAATCTAGGCTATACAGTGTATCGTAGTAGCTCTAGCAACGGTCTAAAAAAGATTTGCTATATCGATAGTACACTATTTACCTAATAAAGACAGGTCTTAAATAATATCTTATGAGACATTGTTATGAAATTTATGAAATGTTTAACAAGTTTATGTTTTGTAGCTCAAATACTATGATGAAGACACTGAGTGCTCGCATCCCGGTGTCAAACGAGACTATATAGTTTAATGTATAGTTAGAAAATAATAATATAATGAACTGGTTACTAATATAATAATAAATAATATAATAATAAAATAATTAACTTTATAGTTGTAGCTATACTTGAGACCTTACAACTTATATCTCAAGGTGGGTGGTGCATTTACATCGTAGATGTCTATGGGCTCTAGTCACCACTGAACACCAGGTGGGCTGTGAGCTCGTCCACCCATCTAAGCAATAAAAAAAAAAAATCATATTTATTCGTTATAATGTGAGACAATACTACTGTTTCCCATGTTCGTATTTAAATGACCAACAGCACCATTCAAAACGTAATATCGTTCACGTATGTTTAACCTCGTTATTTGGTCAATGATCGTTTCTCAATGGCAGCGACCTACATAGTCGTCAATCGTCCTTTCATTAAAAACGTCTTGGAAGTGAAATCTTTGGTCTTATTATATTCATACGTCGATAAAAGAATACGCTGGAAGTCCTTGACACGTGCGCCAGCTGATAAATTGTTAGATTACCATTTAAATCGTATTTTACAATAGTTTCTTACAACCTGCTGCATGAGATATTAAGAAAGCGCTATGACAGGTCTCGTTATGCCTATCATCGGTTACGTCATCAGAAATAATAACTCAAGTATTACAATATGTACATTCTTTTATATACACTCCCAAATACGTACTGGACGTCACAACGCGGTTGTTTCATTCTATTGTAATGAGGTGTACGAAAACAATAAAATTGTTAATGTATTGCATATTCATTGTTATATTGTAGCTATGTTGCCAGTTGAAGTATAGGGACAATCGTTTCATAAATATTGTTGATTCGAATGGTTTGTATTTTTGATAAGTGAACAATCAAAGACTTGGAATTTCATAGATATTATTCGACTAAACTAGCTACTAACCGCTAAATATTAAACATATAAGAATTATCAATTCAAAAGTCCGTTTTCGTCTAATTCTTTGCAAATTTGTTGATTTTTTGCATAATAACAACGGTATGTTTTTCCGCCTGGGGGCTCGTATCTTTTAGAAGCTCTACGTGTGAATGACACCCGACCGCTGTATCCGCACCACGCTCCCATACATTTCGGTTTCAGTAACACAACGTAAGGACCTGTTTTCATAATTATTTCATCGACAGACTTGAATTTCTTCAAACGAATACCGCCAGGATACGGAACGTTCAGATTAAGGTCACAGTTAATAATTCTATTACGATCTTTCTCGCAGATAAACTCGTCCTCCGAATAAACATTGGGCGCATCTCGCCTTGCTATAGTCCCAAAATCGACTAACTCTGAATATGAATCAACACCGTCCTTCATAAGGCACACGCGCCTACCATCTGAGTAATGTAAACAATCGACATTGTAAAACATTTTGTTGCGTATGATACTCGATAAGAACAATATTTTGTCCACGTTTTTCAAATAACCGTAACGTATCGTTTCGCAAACGTATTCTTCGTTATGAGTAAAACAAGCCTTCAAGTCTTGGTTAGGAGTCAACTGAGTTAAAGATCGAATTATAATCGGTTTACATTCTAATGAAGAGCACTTGTAAACGATCGCTGTTGATCTTGGTATGTACGGATCGTATGATGGTATATTATTGTTTATGCCATTTCCATGTCTTCTGTTTGGCCTCTCGACGGTTTTACAAAGCGGTTCTTGACCCTGAAATTTTATGGTTGGCTTTGTAGGGTATTTGTTACTATGTGATCTGGTTTGTCCACTGATGGTAGGACGTATTTTAAGCCCGTATGCCCCACTTTCCGGTTTGACAGACAGGCACACTATTATAGCAATGAACGAGGGCTTCACCTCCAACGTCTACCTATATTGGGGTGTCTATAATTTCTTAAAGACCGATGTTATGTACTAATATATTGAATTGTAACTATTTACAATTCAATATATTAGTACATAACATTTATGCAATTTTGTGTACTAAGATGGCATATCAATGTTAATTAGTATTAAAATTTCCGGGGTTGAATCTATTACATTGAGATTTGATTTACATTCTGTTTGAAGAATAATTGAGGCGAGATGAAGAATAATTTGAGAAAAATAAATAAAAAAGAAAATACCTGATCTTTAATGCAAACAACGTCTTTATTGTAGTGCTGAAAGATTAAGCATTGTTTAAATATAAGTCAAAAAACAATTATTTACCTCAAACAAAAGCTCCTCAAGTTCATTAAGCACATGTATCTTTACAGCGATTCATTTAAATAAGCACGTAAAGAAGTCTAGTTTTCGCCGACATGAGGATCTAGATAGCTCTGTTTTCTCTCAAAATAAGAATCTAAACTTTTTATTTTCTTTTATTGCTTAGAATTTTATTGCTTTTTTTTATTGCTTAGATGGGTGGACGAGCTCATCCACTCATCTAAGCAATAAAAAAAAATATCACAGCCTACCTGGTGTTAAGTGGTTACTAGAGCCCATAGAGATCTACAACGTAAAGGCGCCATCCACCTTGAGATATAAGTTCTAAGGTCTCAGTATAGTTACAACGGCTGCCCCACCCTTCAACGCATTACTGCTTCACGGCCGAAATAGGCAGGGTGATGGTATCTACCCGCGCGGACTCACAAGACGTCCTACCACCAGTAAATCCTAACTATTAATTGTAAATAATCCTAAACTATTTCATTTTTATAATAAGTTCATTTTCAGTTTTAAAAATAATCAAACAATTCGTATTTTATTATATTATAACACCGGTGCGCGTATTAGTCCAACGCGTTCATAAGCCGCCCGTTCGTTTGTCTTTGAAAAACTGATTAGCAATATTTTCGTAGATCTCTTTTGTCCTGTCTTTGTTATTGCTTAATGCAACTCACCGAGTGGGTGCCGCAAAAGTACAAAACGATGACTAAACATAAAAAAGTGAAATTCATGTTAGTATTACGTCACGTACATGAAAGAAACGAACAAGCAACGAGGAGGAAGTCAATGCGATGTATAATGTTTTAACTATCCGGTTCATTGAGCATTAATGGGCGGATAAATTGAAAAGGTTTCAGTACCGATAACAAATTGCTTTTACTTCTCAAACACACCTAGTTTGATAGTTAAATTTTTGTGTTATTTTTGCTGTGCGTAATAAAACTTTTTTTTTGTCAATAACTCATTGCATATATTGTCGTAGTGTTTCTAAATTTTAAATTTAATTCTTAAGAGAAATTTTGTATTCGAATGTTCAACAATTTTGAATTGTTAATCAGGAAATGTTATAAATAGTATTTGGTTTTTATTTTGTTGGTGACTTATAAATAAATATAATAGGAAAATTCAATGGTTCTAAGCCAAGATTTTCCCCTATATTGTAGGTACCGAAAATATTTAATGCATGAGACAAAGACATACTATCAGGGATACTATCAATAAAACAAATTTTGAAAGCTGTACAAATCCAATTCCGTTTCTCAGCTCTATCCGAATTAGGTACTCACCAACACTAGAAGTTCTTGTCTAAGCATTTTTCATCACAAACTTAGGGATTATCTGCGAAAGAAAATTGTAATATAAAAAATTTGGATTAATTTCAAATAACGCTGTGAACTGAGTCTGTATTAATGATATAACTTAGTAAATTACGAGTAGGTATGTACTCAACGAATCACAACGTTAGCAACTAAAATAGAGTTGCTGATAGATACAAAAAAATAATGAATTTGTTGAATCCGATTTACAATCAAATCAGTTCGATGTTACAATCATAGTGATATGTTCTAAGGAAAATAATTTTAATTTGGTGCGTGATCAATTGCTGTTGATTCGACAAGGTTATTTATGATCAATTATGTGTGGGCGCTCGTCAATGTTCTTGGTGAGTGGTTACCACCATACAGGAAACCAGTGGTATGACATGTAATATTACGTGCCAAACATAACCATTAAACGCGATTTCTCTTGAAAAAAATTGATTAATCAACGTGCTACCACAGAGTTGATTGAGAGTACTTCGTTTGGTATCAAATTTTATTTAAGTATTCCGTAATTTTGGCATTTAGCACTAGGTATTAGACCACTTCTTATTTAATTTAATTATGGCAATTAGCTTCCTGCGGTCATTGTTGCCAGTGTCGAGTTTATAAAAATTAAATACAAATACATATTCTGTTATATGAAGCGAAGTAAGACGAGGATAATTAATTTGAAACTATAATGAATTGGAATGAAATGAAATATAACCAGATGAGAAATAAAGTTTCAGTAAAATGGTGGCTGTTTACTGAAATTATTACAGTTGACTTTTTGGAAGAAGACTTTTGGTGAAGGTTCAGTTCATTTTCCCACATTTGTGTACTTTCACAGATGACAAACAGTTAACCACAGTTATTACTAATTTAAGCCTGAAGAAACACTAAATTAACGAAATAAAACAATTCACATAATTTCATTCGTCGTGTTCCCGTCAAACAGTCCATAAAACCAGTTTTTTTTTATTGCCCTTGTTAGGGTTAGTTAGGGGGTATTAATTAATTAAGCACAATTTAGGTTATGTTAAAGCTGTATATTAGAAAGAACAAAATCTACTTCATATTTGCTTTAACTTTAAGTTTTGCTCTGAAATATTCATTACTCTTTAATAAAAAACGCAGCTCCCAATTTTTTTTTAATTTAAATTTTCCTCGGTTTCCTTTAGTAGTTCTAATTCAGAGCCTACTTCTGGTAATTTTGTTTTTCATTCTTAAAATAACAATAGACCTATGTTATATTAATTTTTCATTCTAAATGACAATTAGCTAATTGAAGCATTGAGGTATTTACATACATACATACTGCTTTGTTTATTATTATTAATCTATCGTTTTACATTTTACATTGCAAGGATATAGATTTAAAAATGCAATTACTAATTGGCCGCATGAATTTTATACCTTGGAAAATAGGACTACTGATGTGCCTAAGTGCTTATTTCGAGTAGGAATTTTCTTAGCTTAATTTTAAATACGATAATGTTATGTTGTATCGAGCGATATTATGCATCGTATGATAACCATGTGTAATGCATGTTACCTTCATAATTTTGTGACATTGAAACGTCAATTGTTGACAGTCTAATGCTTGAGCAAATTATAAATTGGCTAGGTAGGCGTTCCGACTATGTTTCATGAAAACGTGTTCTACATTAATTCACGTTTAATATAAAAGTTAATTTATAGTTTGTTATAATTTATGAATAGTGTTTTATTCCGAATTTGAAATGCGTTTCAAAATTGTTATAATTGTAATACTGTGATTAACATTTATTGGTTCAAGACAGAGGAGTTCGCGATCAGCCCGCTGTAAAGTGATTATTGAATAAATCAATGAATGAATGATTTGAGTGAATGAATAAATGATTTATTTTATTTCAGACAACAACAAGTCATTGGAGCTCATGCACTTCGAATATTGAAATTTCAATTGTATTTGATTAATAGTTACACTGAATCGGAGCGCACGACTTTGTCCAGTCGGAATAAAGCACAACGTAGCACCCACAACTAAAAGTTATGCAAATTTATAAATTTTTATTTTATTGCACGTTCTTTAATTCCGTCACTGTGGAAGTCATTCGTGCCGGATTGCAAACCCACAACCTAAACCGGTGGAGCTATAAACTTAAAAAGTGGAAAGAATATTGCTTGAGTTCCTGCCTACACCGATGGAAGAAATGTTCTTTTCGAGAAAAAGTTTTTGGCTTTACCTGTATATTTAAAAAAAAAATATTGAAAATTTTCGTGAAAGTAGACGACTAAAACAAAAGCCATCGCAATAGATTAACACAATTTTATAACACTGACATCACATTCACACACAACGGAATGAATATTTATTTTGATATTCCGCATGTCCAGACTGGACTTACTATAGAAAGTGTTAGTACAATGGGACATTGAACGATAGTGAAAATGGTCGCGTTCCACGCATAACAAATAGGTATTTTATAATGATTCAGGAAAGGAACGTGATCGACAGCGGTCCGTAATAATGCTACCATATCTATCCAGCACCAAAGGGAAATGTTTATGTAAATTACATGGTGTTACATAATTAGCGGGATCGTTAAGGAATTGGCACACGGGCTAATCAATAACTTAGGTTGGTACCCGTGTATTATATTGTTAAAATGTTAGTATTAAGCAGAATTTTATTGTTTTATAATTCAATTTCGAAAACGTTAATACTATCTATATATTAATACGTGAAGCAAAAACTTTGTATCCCTTTTTACGAAAATTGCGTGGACGGAGGAATATGAAATTTTCCACAATTATACAGAATATAGAGAAGAAGTGCAGCAGTGAGGAAACGACGCGAGGAGGAGGAGGAGAGAAGAAGTGCACAAAGCTAAAGTTTTTTTTAAATAATGCTTATAGGATACATTAAATCAATAAAGAAAACATTACACACACTACATACCATGTATTTGACGCACACACGCAGGCATACTATTTATTGTCAAACTTTTGTTCTTGACGTCTGTTGTCTAATTGAGAACAGATTAAATATTGTTAGTCTTTATTAATATTTTTCTATAGTGTAGTATTGGCATTGAAAATACAATCATAATAGTGTACAAACTTACAATTGCAATTAATTATAGTCGAATTTCGACTACTGCGGGACCTCTAGTTATAATTCAAATCGTAATACGGTGTTTAAGTAACCTACAATACCGGAAATATAAATGAGCTATTCGATATTTTGCGTAAGATACTATAGTTGTGGTTTGCCATTTGCTATTGATTTCAGTTATGCTGTATTATCTTGATCATAGATTAATTGTATCACTCAGTCTCTGCGTACTGAAGACGAACAAATGAGATGGTTATTTAAATATTTTTAGATGGAAGTTGATGCAAAATATTGTTGGTCATCGAAATAAAAGTAAGTACTTCCATCCAAATATTAGTTATAAAAAATGAAAAACCAAAAAAAATTAAAGCAATAATATCTGTTTTATGTCGTAGCATTGATTTTCAACTAACATAAACAGTATTTGAGTATTTATAAGCTTCTATATTTAATAAAATAAAATAAAAACAGTATAATATTATAGCACGTGTGAAATGATGATGTTATTCATTAAGAATTTATCCTTTTAGAAAGAAACTCGAATCTCGATAAACAGTAGAATTTTTTTTGCTACAAAAACATGTTGACTAGTGCGACAACTAAATGCAATGATGTCATTCAGAGCGAGAGGTCACAGATATTTTATTATAAATACATTAATTGCATTCGTCTCAATTTATTATTAGTGTAAGTTTAATAGGTCTTTGATTTATACGAATAATATAATAAATAAATAAATAAATATTTACTAACAATCACGCCGCGTTAACTTGTCCCGTACTAAGTTCGTAAAGAACTTGTGTTACAGGTACCAGATAACGGAAATAAATGTAAGATTTTTATTATACACATACATATATTTAATATACGTCCATAACCCTGGAAAATACATTTATATTTATCATACAAATATCTTGCCTTGGCGGGATTCGAACCCGCGACCCCCTTGTGTAGTGACCATGTCACTTACCACTACACCAGACGAAGGCTTGAACCTTTGCAAATTTTAATATAATTCCAATTTATTCATAGTTCGTAATGCTATTCTAAAGTAATGAACACACTTTTAGATTAACGGAAGTATTCCTTTGAATTAAAAGTGGTTACTTAATTTCTTAGTCTGTTTAATGTGGAAGCAACGGACCGAACAATCAGTGAAAACGTAACAAGTGAAAATTTTAAACATAATAATAATAATATGTAGATCGCTTAGGTTTTTTTTTTTTTTTGTTGCTAGATGGGTGGACGAGCTCACAGCCCACCTGGTGTTAAGTGGTTACTGGAGCCCATAGACATCTACGACGTAAATGCGCCACCCACCTTGAGATATAAGTCCTAAGGTCTCAAGTATAGTTACAACGGCTGCCCCACCCTTCAAACCGAAACGCATTACTGCTTCACGGTAGAAATAGTCAGGGCGGTGGTACCTACCCGCACGGATTCACAAGAGGTCCTACCACCAGTTTCTTATAAGTATTATAAGATTAATAGGTTGATTTAAAGTTTTGCATATCCGATAACGAGGGAATCACCTATAAGGCAATAGTCGAATGGTCAAAATACCAGATGTTGGTTCGGTTTGAAGGGGAGGGCAGCCGTTGTAATTATACTGAGACCTTAGAACTTATATCTCAAGGTGGGTGGCACATTTACGTTGTAGATGTCTATGGGCTCCAGTAACCACTTAAAACAAGGTGGGCTGTGAGCTCGTCCAAGCATCTAAGCAATAAAAAATAAAAAAAAAGTTGTATTCTATATCCAACTAAAGACTTTTATAAAACTTATTCTCGAAGGAATTACGGGAAAATATTAAATTTGCTTAATTACTGGTGATTTGCTCAATATACAACCTATTGTAATTGAAGACGTTTTAATTCCGCCATCTCTTTCGTTATTGCCATCAAGTAGTTTTATGTTCCAATTTGAATGATGCAACCGTGATTCAACATAATTGATACTTCGAACCCATGCTTTCGGGTTAAAGATATTCTTTATTCTCAAAAGAATTACATAAATTCACTTAAATGAGAACATTAAAATAGTTATAATTAATTCAGATCGTGCAGTACATATGACAATAATTTATAGTAACAACATGCGGTGCTATGACAATTATTTAACAAAAACTATAAAGATTATTTTCTTAAAATGTATAAACAGGGTAGATTACCACAGAAGCGAGGTAAGTACAACGATGCTTTAAGGTAGTTAATTGAATTTATGTTTTGAGTTAATGAGCTTTGCTAAACACTGAATACCAGACAACGGCAAGGTCACCTGCCTATTTAAAGAACTAGAAAAGAGATTACACTCGATCTTTCTGTCACGTATCTATATTTTCTGAATTTACTCACCGAAAATTTAAAATGGTTACATTGAAAGAGTAAAGTTCTCCAATCGTAGGTTTATAGAGTAAAGAGATAAGATAGGGTTGTGGGGGATTGTAAAAAAGGTAAAAGAAACTTAGTGCGCACATAACGCACTATTTCTTTAGTTGAAATTGCATGCCTAATAGGCATTGCAATAATTCATCAAAATCGAGCATTTGGCTCCTTATGTCTGAAACTGTACTAACAAAACAAACAGTACAAACAACACTGAAAATATTTGTAGAGTCTCGCTCACTCATAGTTTACAAGAAAATATTTTCATGATTGAAGTTTTTTGTCAAACTTCTCTTAAGATCCTTTGATTGTTATTTTCGGAGAAACGTGGTAAAAATCATTTAACAATTTAGTTGGAGTTAGTCTAGGTACGTCTAATTACACATTACTTAAATAAAAACTTACAAAAAATTCTAATCTCATTCAATGAAAACAACATTCGTTTTGGCATTTGAATTACATTATTCTGTGATTAATGATGGTGTTCTCAATACAAAGGACTAAATTAGGCGCTATGTCATTTAATTACAGATTATACAATGAATGTCAGTTAATTTCAAATCAATAGGATTAGTGTTGGGACTAGCAGAAGAAGGAAAAATTAGGGAGAATTATGTGTTCTCTTGTCGGAGGTTTAGATGTAATTTGGGTTAGTAGTCGAGACGCGCAAGTCGGTTATACGGTAGGCAGCGGCTTGGCTCTGCCCCTGGCATTCCCCATGACCCATTGGTAATCACTCACCATCAGGTGGGCCATATACTCGTCTGCCTACAAGGGCTATAAAAAAAAGTCAGTAAAGCTTAGCGTCATGGCTATTCGTGATGTAAATATTCTTACATAGTCTCCACAATTAGTTATTCATTTTTTAAATCATTTCTAGTGTACCAGCGCATGTTAGATTTTATGTTAGTGTTCTTTTATTTCAAAAGTATTAAGCAACTTGATATCGCTCAAATGTAAAAGTGCATTTTGGCCACTCCCGTTTGATCGGATCTGCTATTTAATTTATCATGTATTTTAATTTGCATAGGTCAAGTTAATGCTATATGTAGATTATTTTTAAGTTTAGAAGTGTTAGATATTTATTTAAATGTACGTGATGAACTTACTTCTAGAGCCTGACTTTGTTCAAGTCTAAAAATAAAGACCTATTATTTTTTAATTTTATTCACCGACTTTTGTTTTTGAAGTTATAGAAAGTAGAACTAACACTCCTTTTGTAAACAAACAAAGTACATTCACACCATGTTAAAGAGAATCGTTACAATGGAAACGAGTTGCGTCCTCAATACTTCCATTTAAATAAATTGGTAAAAGTTTTAAATACTAGGAGACAAAACTTCGAGTTCGCGATCGCATTGAATGTAAAATATGTAGTGAGTAGCGCGTGTTGCGCACGCGCTGACTTTGCTACGACTGGTTGCGTTACGGTTTCCCGCCAAAAGCACCCACTGATAGTTCTCCGCAATTTGCAAGGATTCATTCATAAATACAAAGGTTGGAATTTTTTTTGTGAACCAAACGTAACTGTTGTCCATTCGTCCGTTAAATGCTTACTGAAAACTATTGATACGAATAACTGAGGATAGAATTAGAGTTACATTGAATACGCAATGCATAAAAATTTAGAACACCATAATATAACAACATTTTATGACATTGGTTTGGTCAAACGATTTTTGAATCTCTTGAATTGGGAAAGCATTTTTAACTGCACACGGATTACTGCTAACTGGTTTGTGTGTTCTTCGAAAAGTGTTAATGAAACAAATATTTATGTTTTCGTCCTGTCTGTCTAACCGTGTTTGATCACCTGATGATGTGACATCATAGGAATTGACACGAGATTATATTGGTAGTTTCTTGCAGACCGTACTTAAATCAGAATCTCCGGCTCCTTAATATCAATATTCATCACAGAGACTCACATGGATAGTATAACAATCGCTGCTTCATGTTTTTTTTTGTTTTCTATTTGAATTGAATTGAAGACTTCAAGTAGATGGCCTACGTCACGGCTTACTAACACGGTTTTAATAAAATTCCTCTAAGTACAAGTCTATTAAGTTATAATTTTGTCAGTGATAGCGCCATCTACTATAATTAATATAAACCATTTGTGTAACTGCAAAGTTAGGGCTTAAATAGGAAATTAATAAAATAAAACTGCAACAGATGGCGCTTTAAAAGGATTTTCATTGCAATTAAGTTAAAATTTTTACTAAAATATTTTATGTGTTAATAAACGCCAATAACACAGTAACATCTAAGTATAAATCGATTTCTATGAATATATATTATTTCAGAATTAGTAATGATATGTTGATTACAGATAGAATAAGATTTTTGCTGGATTATATTTAAATTTATTTATAGGTTTAATATATATGAATAATGGGATATGTATTTTAACTTCAGCACCTTTATTAATTACTTAGCAGAATGTCTATTTATTCATTCTTACTAAGCATAAACTAGAATACTGTAACACAAACTGTATAATTACAGTTTACAAAAAAAAATTAACACAATCACTGCAAAAAGTTTTTTCGATAGTTAAAGACGTTAAGTAGAAAAGGTACCATCCTATCTTATCTTCTCTAAATCAATATAAATTCACATATTACGAAAATGAAAACGGTATTGTGTAACACAAACATAAGTTTTGCTGATTTATTTTGACTATCTTTAATTAGTAAAAAAATCTGAAGGATTGCTATTAAATAGAATCTTTACAAATCAAATTACAAGAACATCCAATTTTAAAATACTAGAGATTCTTAGAGCAAACTAATATATATACTGTAATACTTTCGTGATGTATTTTTAACTTATTGTTAGATTTATTTACAAACTAGTATGATATAATTTTTTTAGTTCTACCGCGCTTTAGACTCGAGAGGATAATATAACCATTTAAATTCATAGCCCTTCAGACCGTATTTTTCGTCTTTTTCTGTTTCAGGTTTCGGCACATCTTCAGACAGTAAATCAAGCACCTCTTGGGATATTTTAGGTCTAAAGCCTTTATCGTCTGCAATGTAATCGATCCTTGTTCTGATCCCATTTCGTCCTGTAACGTAATAGTATCCTTGTTTGACACCGTTCGAGTAACCTTCTTCAAAATGTGCTTGAAAACCTAAAGTGTAATTGAACGTATAAAGAAGATGAACCATGTCGTTTTCGGTAAGACCGTTAGGTAATCCGTCTTTTTCTCCAGGGCGTTTGGAGTGAATGTCAGTATTCTTGTCAACAATTTGGATTTGAGCGTATGTCAATGTCGGTTTCTCGTTGTTAGATTGATCATTTTCTGGTCTAATTTTATTGCCACTGGCTTGTCCGAATCGAGACTGTTCTCTTGGGCTCAGGCCATTGGAAGATTGATCTGGTTTTACATTGTACAGTTTAGGTGAACGAGATCCTGCAACGACTCCAGTAGTAGTTTGACTTGCGTTAATACTATTAATCTCTTCATTAGCAGTACCGCCAGCGTTGTTACCCGTTTGTTCATTACGTGTTCCTCTTTGTTCATCCGAGCCCTGATTAAATGAATTAGGTGTTTTTGAATTTTGGTTGTAGAAAATATTACTATCAGATGATCCTTTGGAAGTTCCTAAGCCTTCAGCTGCAACATGTGGAGCACCGAATCCATTTTGATTTCCCTGTGAGGCCCCAAAACTGGTTTTTTGTCCCTGTGTGGCACCGAATCCATTTTGATTTCCTTGTGGTGCACCAAAGCTGATTTGTTGTTCCTGTGGAGCACCGAATTCATTTTGTTGTCCTTGTGGGGAATCAAAGCTTTTCCGTAGTCCGGTTGGGTATTCTGGATTGTCTCCACCTTGGTTCGCTATTGTAGACAGGGCTTGGACAGGAGTTTGCTTAAAACCATTTTGTGAGCCTCCACTACCACTCAGTGGTACGAAACTTCCAGAAGCTCCTTGTGTTTGTTTATTATTTTGATATGTGTGGCTATTTTGTGCGTCAGGAGTTTGTTGGGTTCCTACATTTTGGGGATTGAATTGTTGACCTGGGAAGTTTTTGAAATCTCCTTGTTGAGGGTATTGTGAATCAGCATTGTTTTGTTTTACATTGTAAGTTGGCACTTGATTATTTTGTACGGCCGATTTTGTGCCGCCAATTCCACCACTATTAAATGCTGGTATAGCAGATGCCGGAGCAACTGTAGAAGTTGTGGGCAGACTGCAATGCGAACAGGATTTAGCTGGTGGTTCTATAGATATAGATTTGAGGGTGTTTTCTGGTTTTTGGGTGGGCGATTGAGTTGACGCTATAGCGTTTTGTGTGTTCGGTAATTGCAATGAGTGACCCTGTCTTTGCGATGTTGATTCTGCAATGAAAAATATTATTGAATGTATTGATACTGCATTACGAGATCTTTGAATTAGACATTAAATACTCTTTTGTATTTTTATATATTTAAAACTAGATGTGATATTGGTGTTTTAAAATTGTAGGGAAAATATAGGTCTTCTTCGAGTTGGTATCACTAATCTGCGTATTGTTTTCGCGAAGCAATCTTTTTTTATTTATTGCCTTTGTAGGCAGACGAGCATACGGCCCACCTGATGGTAAGTGGTTACCGCCACTCATGACCGTCAGCAATGCCAGGAGCAGACCGAAGCCGCTGCCTAATCAAATTTACTAATTATCTCTCTAAAGTTTTTCTATTGACTTAAGGGCAACTTACGGGATTTCAAATGTATGTTCTTCATAGAAATTATTTTGAATCTTCCATTTTCATCAGTAGCGTACACTGTCACATGATATACATCATCGGCAGTGATGAATCCGAACTCTCCCATGATAATGCCGTTCTTATCTGTAAGCGTAATGTTTAGATTACAATAATGATAATATAATATTAATAATAATAATAATTGGGAACAAATAACGTACAGTCATCCGGCCCCAATTATGGATTCCCTGTGTTATGGGTACCAGAGACTGACCAACATACTTATATACGTTTAAATATATGTATACATATATAGGAAATAAGCATCCAGACAAAGAGCAAAACAAACTTGTTCAACATAGTATATCATTTTCTATGAATGATTATGCAAATCGAACTGACGACCCTCGGCGCAACAGTATTTTTTTTCCTACCTATTCTAGTAACCTCGAGGGGTTCAACCCACAGACACAGCCCACTGAGTTTCTCGCCGGATCTTCTCAGTGGGTCGCGTTTCCGATCCGGTGGTAGATTCTGCGAAGCACTGCTCTTGCTAGGGTCAGTGTTAGCAACTCTCCGGTTGAGCCCCGCGAGCTCACCTACAAACGTTAAGGTGAAGCTGAAATAGCCTCTCAAGGCTATCAGCATAGGTAGGAAAAAAAAAAAAAAAAAAAAATCGAGGGGTTATTCTAAATTCACCGATCTAGTAGGTGTTCTCACGGGGCTCAAACCCGGGGGTGTTGCTAGCACTCGCTCTCGCAAGAGCAGTGCTTCGCAGAATCTACCACCGAATCGGAAACGCAACCCACTGTGAAGATCCGGCGAGAAATTCAGTGGGCTGTGTCTATGGGTTAACTTATTCGTCGAGCCCTTCGTCGCAAGCGACGGGTTCGACGAGGACAGTGACCGGTGCTTGAGGTACCTGAAAGCACTGTTAATGGATGGGGAGGATCCGTAAAGACGTGCTTAGGGCGACGTCGACTGTTTATCATTCGGTCCACAGGATCGGGTATGATTGGCGCAACATTCAGGGTCGCTAATTACTACTCATACACCACCTCTAACTACACTACAAACACTTATGTAAAGTTTTCGTTAAGTGATCATTTTCATCGTAAAAAACCCCTCTATGAGTATTCTAAAGAATACGCAATTTATACAATTTTATAAAATTCGTATATTCGTATATAAGGAAGTAAAATTTTAAATCGCGAGTCGAATACTATTGACCGTAAAAAGGTTAAGCATCGACAGATTGACCGATGATTACTTTAATGTACATATTTATTGATCGAAGTTTGATAAGATTAATGAATTTAGTATTTAAGAGTATTATTTTATTTTATAATATTTTATATTAAAAATTTTCTCAATCAATATTTGTCTGATCGATCTTCGTTTATCGATGGAGCTTAGGAAGTTTTTTTAATAGGAATTTCCAGTTTCTGTCAGGCTCTGCCAAGAATCCAGGAAGTGTTTGATTAAACAAAACTTATAGTTGCTAAGAAAATTTCTCAGGTTCCATCACAATAAATTTGTTCTGTATCAAAAAAATCGGTTAATAAATTCATATGTTGATTGTAAAGATTAAAGTTTTTGAGAACTGGCATGTAGTTAGATCGGATACTCAAAGAAGTTAAGGGTTAGAATTATGAACTACTGACTTTGAATGACAATAGCATCTCGCCACTTTGAGAAGGCGGCACGATACGAAAACCATCTTGTTGTGGCCGCCGGAAATTCCGATCCTGCAGACCGAATGGTAAACAGTTGACGTCGCCCTAAACACGTCATTTCAGATCTTCCTAATCAACTAACAGTGCTTTTAGGTACCTCAAGCACCGGTCACGGTTCTCGTCGAACCCGTGGCTTGCGACGAAGGGTTCGGCGAGTAAATTAACCCACAGACACAGCCCACTGAGTTTCTCGCCGGATCTTCTCAGTGGGTGGCGTTTCCGATCCGGTGGTAGATTCTGCGAAGCACTGCGCCTGCTAGGGCTAGTGTTGGCAACACCTCCAGGTTTGAGCCCTGAGAGCTCACCTACACGCTAAGGTTACGCTGACGTAGCCTCTCCAGACTATCAGCTTAGGTACGAAAAAAAAATTGCATCTCAAAACAAAACACATTGTACCAACTACGAGTATATAATTTAATTATGTACCTGTTATTTTATTAAAATTCTAATAATAGTATATTTATGAATCAGATATACATACATATTTTTAAATTTTATGTCCCACTCCCAATTTACCCATATTCCTAGATACAAGACACAACGATACACACAATATGGTTATATGACTCTCTAACAGCAAAAATGACAAAACTGTTCTGGAACTATGAGACTTTTCCAGTAAATAAGGGAATTGAGAGTCTACGTAGTTTAATAGATGATATAACACGGAAACAGAACAGAATGATGTCTTCTAATGATCTAGAGAATCTGAAGCGTTCGAACAGTGAAAACGGCAATAGTATAACTCAGACAAAAGCAGTAAAACATGAAATGAGTCTAAAAAAGATATTAGGGTTGGTTAGGAACATGTCCTTGGCATTGTTTATAGCCTTGGTGATCAATGAGCATCTTACGAGTTGTGAGATCTGTCATTACAATATTAAAAAAAAACAGAATTTAAGATTAAAAAGATTTTGATAATAAACGAGGATTGTCTTTGTGTTCAGATACAAAACGTAAACAGTGATTAACTGAATGTTGGAACGGACGCATGATTCTATAAGCTTATGGTTTTTCATAAACATTTTGGATGCATTTGCTAAGTCAATTTGTAACGGAACAGAATCTGTTGATTTGTTGTATTCACAGATTCATGAATTAATCTTACTTCGATTAGTCTCGGATTTTTGTCGTTTTTAGTCCCACCCACGATTATTGAATCTGCTACGATAAAGTAGAACGACGTACATTGTATCTTACCTACGGAACTGAGCATACAGAGAAGATAGAAAAGATCACCGTGTAAATACTATTGAATAAATTCTACCGAATAATATTAGATACATTATTAAAAAATAAACTACAAAGAATTATTGTAATGTATTCAAAAACTCTATAAACAGAAATGAAGATAATTAACTCTAATAAAAAATATATATTTATAGTTAGACAAGAAAAAAAAAACCAAATAAGCTTCGTATATTATTTTATATGAATTCATTATGGAAATTTCGTGTAGTCTTCATTGGTTTTTATAGCTAATTTGAAGTTATCATTAGCCATTATTTTTTAGTGATAATATAAAGACAAAATATTGTGATCGTCACATTTTAATTAATAACGGAGGATGAATTTTCAATAGGCAACTTTACGTAATTTAATTTAACCAGAGGTCCCGCAGTAGTCGAAATTCGACTATAATTAATTGGAATTGTAAGTTTGTACACTATTATGATTGTATTTTATACTTCTATAATCACAAATTTCACCAAGGCTACTCTATAAAAAAATAATAATAAAGACAAACAATATTTAATCTATTCTCAATTTGACCACAGACGTCAAGAACAAAAGTTTGACAATAAATAGTATGCATGCGTGTGTGCGTCAAATACATGGTATGTAGTGTGTGTAATGTTTTCTTTATTGATTTAATGTATCTTTCATGCATTATTTTAAAAAAATATTAGCATTGTGCACTTCTTCTCTATATTCTCTATAAGTGTGGAAAATTTCATACTCCTCCGTCCGCGCAATTTTCGTAAAAAGGGATACAAAGTTTTTGCTTCACGTATTAATATATAGATATCGCATAGATAATTAAATTTAAATAGGCAGAATTAAACATTAACTCATAACACACTTGGTCTTAATTGGAGACCAGTGCAAAAGGTACACAAATCGGGCTATTAAGTAAAATACCCAGTTGCATTGAAATAATGGACAAGCTTCCCTTCGAAAACATGCCCTATCATCAGTAGTTGAAATATTAGAAGCTTAGTTATTAGGAACTTAGGTAGAAAAATAGGTAATGATACGGCTGCTATAATTAGTCGCCAGGGAAGTATCGAATACCCTCAAAAGAGAGAAAGAGCCGTAGTCATTCCTTTTGATTGATAGCTGAATCTTAGACGGGTAGATACGGTTTAACATTTTGCCTTTTCTGCCGCGTAGCAATCACGCGTAACGGCTTAAAAGATATTATGAGTTTAATCACATATCAAGCTTAATCACATTTAAGGTAGGTGCCGGCATTTACGTTGTGATGTGTGTGGAGCCTACATAACATCCCAAAAATTGATGTTTATTTTATTTGTTATCGTAACTTTAAATTACCCTAATATAAAACTAAGTTTTAATAATTACAAGCAACATTGAGTAAATGTATTCCACACACGATATTCTATTCTATCAGCCCATTCTTTTGGACAAAGGCCTCCCCCACGCCTCGCCACAAAGATCGGTCTTACGATGCTTGAATCCAGCGGATCCCCGCGAACCTCAATATCGTTGTCGTTGGTCCATTTTTTTTATTCCTCAGATGGGTTGACGAGCTCACAGCCCACCTGGTGTTAAGTGGTTACTGAAGCCCATAGACATCTACAACGCGAATGCGCCACCCTCCTTGAGATATAAGTTCTAAGGTCTCAAGTATAGTTACAACGGCTGCCCTACCCTTCAAACCGAAACGCATTACTGTTTCACGCTAGAAATAGGCAGGGTGATACCTATCCGCGTGGACTCACAAGAGGTCCTACCAGCAGTAAAATCTTGTGGAAAGCCTACCCACGCTACGTCACATACGATGTACTTAAGTGGATTACCTTTCTTTTCGTGTCTATGCTGCTGCCCGTCAATCGTGAAACCGAATTCGTACGGTCTTTTCTCATCAGTATATTTGTCGGCTCCTTCTGCTTGGAGTAATATGCATGTAGCAATCACCACAATAATATTAATATTTCTGAGTAGATCCATCTGTAAATATTGTTTTATTAGATTAGGAATGGTAACTTTAACCCACAGATCCAAAAACGTCAGACGTACTGACGTTTAAAGAATACAGTAGACGATGACCGAGCTTTGCTCGTTTTTTTTTTGATAACGCCCTCTTGTTGTGTCTTTAAAGCGGTTAGTTGCCCTCAATTAAGAAAAATAGTATTATTATTCGCCAATAGATGTCGGGAAGAGTTGATTATAGAAAACACGAATAAAACAACGTTTTCTGAAAATAAATCGATTTATCGCCCCCGAAATCCCCTGTATACTAAATTTTATGAAAATCGTTGGAGCCGTTTCCGAGATTCAGATTATATATATACATACAAGAATTGCTCGTTTAAAGGTATAAGATATTACACTCGTTTGGTGTACGTCCCTGGTTTAGAGTTCTATCAAAAGAAATTATTACGTGCATAGATTCGTGATCAATAAATTCTTAAGCGTAACTTAACGTACTTGTTTGAGCAGTACGAGAAAAAGTTAAATTAACGCCTATCGTATGTAATACAGTTTGATGTACATATTTCCGTGATGCATGACATAATGCTAATTACATCCGTGACGTAACTGCAGATCAATAAATTTGAAGCACTCGACAAATATATTTTCAAATAAAACTTAACCGAAATGCGGATGTGCGATCGATAGATGCCGCCTGGTCGCTTCTGTTTATTTTAATTCGAATTCGCACCGACCAAAGCGGGATAAATCAATCGCGTTTTATTATCACGTCTCACAATATTTCTTCTTCTTCTTCTTTTAGATAATATGGCTCCAACGCCTTTGGCATTGATTTTGCCAATGTCAAAGTATTTACAAAAATGACAGGTGCTTAGAGAGGGAAAAAATTACTAAATCTAAATACAAATAAATTTGGTCGGTTTTTCCATACGCGAATCTGTGGCTTTAAGAACAGCACAAACAAATATATGTTAGACTAACTACTTTAGAGATAAATATTATTAGCAGATAAAAAATTACACAGAATATTTACATGTTTAGAATAGACTAAAGTTAATAAACAATTAATATTAATAGGCCGGGGAATGTCATTGGGAAGGAACAATATTTCTTAGTTGCAACGGGAGTAACAGAATTATTTAACAGTACACGTCACTTATGTTTGCATTCGGTAACGTGACATTGTTGACTCGACCGTGAATACAGTAATATGTAATTATTATTGTGAAACCAAATTATTCAAATTTGTTACTTCAAGTGAACACACTTCACGTTATTGTATTTTGTATAGTTAAATAAACTGCTACTTTAGTCAAAGCTAGAGTGCAACGTACATAATGTTAATATTATGAAGCATCTGTAAATGTATTTCTAGATCGCATTAACTACCTTAGCGCATTAGTCATTGAAAGAACATAACGCTCAAGCTTTGAATTGAATGCAACTAAAAATCTATTTTCAGTATCTCATATAGGAAACGATATTTTTATATCACTAAAATACAATTGTAAATCTATGTTCCTAAAAGTTCCCTGAAACTTATAAGAATTATTAATAACCAGTAAATCATTATTAACCGATTTTTTATTAGCGTTAAACAATTGATTTGTTAAACAATTCGGATTCACCTTTCTCCCACAATTCACACATACACACAATTCACCTACAGTGCATTGATGTTATGCCAGAAAACTTTACTGAAATGCCATTAAAAAAGTTACTCAGCACGGACTTAGATTGTGAATTAAGTAATTTCACTGTCGTTAAATTGTGTTGTCTTATCAAATGATTTAAACGTCAAGCTGGAAGCTAAAACAATAAGTTGTATTGTTTCTATCTAATTTAATACAAATTTTTTACGAAGCATGTTGCTGATAATTTTATTTCTGTAATCTGACGAAGCATGTTGTGGATAATAACATGTGCTTTTAGGTTAGGAATATTGTGTTCTTTTTTTTAATAATAAATAAATTAATATTAGACAAAAAAAAATATAAAAAAAAATTTAATACAATCTGTTTGTCTGTTTACATCGTGTAGCGTTCATTAATGAAGATCGCTTTTTTTATAAGAAATAATATTTCGTTTCGGTTCATTTACGACATTTATTGCTTCTAAATGAATCGGATACATCAAATGAACGTTAAATTTTTTGTGAACAACCTTTTTAAACATATAACAGTTGATATTCGTTACGTCGAGTTGATTAAATCTAAAATCTCTAATTGACCGTTTTCATTTAACAATCTTATTTACCCAAAAGCAAGGAAATAATCAAACTTGTATCGAACAGAAAATACGAGTGCGAACGTATTCACGACCGGCTTGTTCTTCAGAAGTTATTGGGGTCAATCAATAGTACAACGTGAATGTATCTCTACCCCTCTTGAGACATGAGGTTAGAGTCTCATGTTTAAACCGAAACCGAAACCCTTTTAACCGAAGCCTACCTATACCCGATTCGCGTCAGAATCTATAGACCCTTGTCATTGAGTGCAGGCAAACACAAAATATCCTGCCACAACAAAACCAGAGTTTTTCTATTAAAAAAGTTATTTATGTAAAGGATAAACAAAACGAGCAAATAAAATATTCACAGATGTTTTACAAAAAGACCTTTGCAAACAGAATAAATATTTTATCGCTAATTTCAAACGCGATTGATGGATATTTTAATCAAAATGAATTTGTCAATTGTATGTGATTGATTTATGTGAAGAATTACTTCTTTTATAACCCGACACGACGAATATGACCCTCAGATTACCGGTAATCTGACACCACTGTCAAAGACAGACCAAAAAACGTGAAAGTGTTTAATGTTTTTTACTATACGAATCAATGGGTAATTTGTTTCGGGTTTTTTTTTGTATCAATATTTCAATTTTTTTAATTTCAACGGTTATTACATAAAAAGTGTGGATAAATGTCGCGTTGATATTTTGATTTGATATTTTTTGCTACGCAAAACTTACTGTGTTGGACAGTGTGTATAATTGGCTACATTTTTATTTGATTTATGATCAATTTAATAAAATGAAAGGGAGTGGGTTCTTCAATGTTACTAAAAATTTTAGATTTAACACCAAAAAAAATGAACTTTAGGTTGAGGCTTAAATAGCGCATATCACTATTCAGTATAGACGACCTGCCTGTTCTCAAATAGTTACCGTAGGCCACTGTTTTTTTTTATTTTTATTGCTTATGTGGATGGACGAGCTCACAGCCCACCGGATTTTAAGTGGTTACTGGAGCTCATAGACATCAACAATGTACTTTAAGTTTACATGTAATTAAACTAGAATTTTTTTTTTGGTTTAGTTGACCTTTTGGTAGAAATCAAATTGTTATTAAAATATTTGTAAAAACTTCTAAAATACATTTGTTTGAGTTACATTATATTTTGATCATTTGTTGAAACTATTTATTTATTTATTGGATTATGAAGAAGAATTGTTTTTAATAAATGAAAATACGATAAAAATGTATTCTGCAATCATCGTTTCAAATCTTTGTGACAATTAATGCAATTGATTCTTTTATATTCTTCGCTAAATTTATTTACGAACAAAGCTTTCCTATTTTATTTTGAAAATAAATTCTATTACCGCTTACTGGTACTATTTTATAAATGACGAAATATTTTATTTTTCATAGAAAGCCATTAATATTGTTTAAGTTTGCACAAATATGCCCGGAATTCAATGTTTTCGTATTGCTATATGTTACTCTATTCTACTATTGTTATAAATTACGAGAACTTATTAATAACGTAATAAATACGATTATATACGGGTTCGAATCCCGCCAAGGGAAGATATTTGTATGATAAATATAAATGTCTTTTCCAGGGTTATGGATGTATATTAAATATATGTATGTGTATTATAAAAATCATACATTTATATCCGTTATCTGGTACCTGTAACACAAGTTCTTTACGAACTTATCACGGGACCAGTTAACGTGGCGTGATTGTTAGTAAATATTTATTTATTTATTTATATTAAAATTATGTTATTTTCAATGAATTACTTACTGTGACGTTTATTGGAACGCTATCCTGCCGGCCTGTTCCGCGGCCCGTTGCGCAAGAGTTAGAACGAGACTGTGCCGTTTGCATGGATCACGTAATTTATTAATACGTTTGCATAGAACATACAAGCGGATCAGAAGCACACAGATGTGCTATACCTATCGAACGAGTACGTGCCTTGAAGGCTTAATACGACGGTAATGATGTGTTTCATTTTACGTAAAAAAAAAAAAAATTCTACGTCTCGATGTACTGTTTTCTTTATGTTCTAGGAAAACACGCGTGACGTAATTTAAATTTTTGAAAAGTTCTTTACTGCGGCCATATTAATGTGATTTTTTTTGTATAATAAAAGCTCCGAACACTTTTGCTGATTACAATAAGATTTATGATTCATAAAGCATGTGTTTATATTGATGAAACAAATTCTTTAGTTTCATTAACGTTTGAATGTAACACCCAGCAAAGGCTTCCGTTTAGTTTAAAAGTAATTAAGCATTTAGTCGAAGTCACCAGTAAATATTAATCACTTTAATATGTAACATAAATGAGTAGACAAGTTTTCTCACCACACGTACACAGTTAAGCAGTTTTCGGAGCCTATAGACAGCTTGACATCTTGTCTATCTTGGGACATACAATTGATGTTTTAATTGCATAGGTGATCTATCTTTTTTTTTATTGTTTGGAGTCTGGAGTTCTGGTGTCAAAAATGGTTAACGGAACCCTTATAAGTTGTAATGTGTGTGCTGTTCCCCATCCTGGGGCATAAGCTTTAGGTCTATTTTATATAGTATAGAGTTAATTTTATATAGAGGCTGCCAAAACTCTTCGAACGAAGGAGTGCTTCAGGGCAGAAATAGGCAAGAAGGTGGTCTTATCTATGTGTGCTTACAACACGGCTTAGCATCGTTGAAAAGAAGACATATGAATCGTTCCACTAATTGTTTGCTTTCATCAAAGCCGTGCCACGCTTGTTTAATTATTCACTCGCACATGACGTGAACGAGAGCTGCACGAACCTTTGTTTCGTTTGGATTAATCCTTACGAGTTTCATATTCAATTAAGTATTACTATAAGCGTAGGTACTGTACTTTTGATGTATCTTAAGGACTAAACGCTCTTTTTCTCATTTAAGTCGAGTTGTTAGGTAACTATTCTTCTCGAACTTAATTAAGTTGGTTATTTAATTGTAATTATAAAACCAATATATAATACATTGAGTCCTGTTAATATACCGAGATGTTATTAAATTTTATTTATTGTTTATTTATTTATTATTTGCTGCGGTGTGAGGGAGTTAGAGTTCAACGAGCTTTGTTGAGTCCTCACAATAACATTGCACTTATTACAATTTGTGCGCATTAATATTCGTTCAATAGAGCATTTATAGTTTAAATACATATAGATGATGATTGTAATTGCATTGTTTATTTATATTCGAGTTTCTAGTAGAGAAGGTAGTAGGACCTCTTGTGAGCCCGCGCGGGTGGGTACCACCACTTCGTCTATTTCTGCCGTGAAGCAGTAATGCGTTTCGGTTTGAAGGGTGGGGCAGCCGTTGTAACTATACTTGAGATCTTAGAACTTATCTCAAGGTGGGTGGCGCATTTACATCGTAGATGTCTATGAGCTCCAGTAACCACTTAACACCAGGTGGGCTGTGAGCTCGTCCACCCATCTAAGCAATAAAAAAATGGCGGCGAGTTTATAAGCAGGTTTTTAAGCGATTCCAGGAATCAATAGTCACTAAAAGTATATCGTCACCGAAATTTTGATATTATTAGATACGGCCCGTGCTTAGAGTATTTTTTAACTCTTTTTATACGTTTCTTCTTTAATCAGGGAAGTTAAGAGTTAAGGAATTAAGCACCCACAATGTTTAATTTGGAAATTTAACGGTCTGTTTACACGCATCATGTGTTCTTCAAAACAATTATGAGGAAATCTTATTCACTATTCGGGCAACCTATAATGGATTTTTTTTTATTTATTGCCCGAGCAGGAAGACGATCGTACGGCCCTTCTGATGGTAAGTGGTTACCGTCGCTCATGGCCGTCAGCAATGTCAGCGGCAGAGCCAAGCCGCTATCTACCGCTCAATATTCTCCACAAGCCTCGTTTGAAGAAGGACATGTTCCCGCCTATACCGCCTATTTCCGTGGTGAAACCGCCTTTCTGTTTGAAGGGTTCAAAGAGCTGTTTTACAATCCGGGCGGCTTGACGCGCCGTCATGCCGCGGGGATTAACGACGTTGGTCATCGACAATCGTCTCAAGACTCGCCACTCTTTCAAGAGTAAAGCGATTAGGAAGGGAGAATAGTAAAAAAAAAAAAAAAATAAGAAAATTGCACTAGGCCCGTTTTCATTGAAAGCGACGGCGCGAAATACTCGTAAGAAATGTCACGCAAAATAAGTTTAAATCTAAAATATGTTGACTAGTCGTGCGTTCGGGTTTGAAAGGAGGATAATTATTGAACAAAACAAATTGTGACTTCGATTTCATGTGTGGTTGGGGCATCGTCTATAAGCTTTGGCATACACTGAACAGCACGTGAATTGTGTGTTATGTTCATAGACAATAAAAATAATATGATAAACATTTTTATAGATTTATGGGAGACAGCGAAGCCTTGTAAATACTATTGTATTGTATGTAACACAATTAATAGATTAAATGGTCAGATAAGCAGTCCGTCCATATCATGTCAACTGGTCACTGGAAGGGATAAATACTAAAATAGTAATGTTTACTGCCAATAGCAGAAAAATAAAAGTACTATATTACTTTTATTTTTCTGCTCAAACGACTTGAACTCCAATAATGTTTGCACATTAGTTTTTTAAGTTATCTTGCTTAAAATATTAGTTTTGTTGTGGTTTTAATTAAGTATCTTTTATTTTGTTCATAAAAATTGTATATTTTATTACCTATACTTGCGGTAGAGTCGTAAATTAGTTACAAACAAAGATTATATCGCAATTAATTGTTTTATAAATGCCATTATTAAAAACAGAATATTTTAAATGTTGCTTTCCGAGGTATGAGAAGTTGCTTGAGATAATTTTGTTAACTCCCTAATTATTATTATACATTTTGCGTAGTTACTGGTGGTAGGGCGTGGTAGCTTTGTACTGTAATAACTGCAACTTAAAACTCATGTCTCAAGACGGCTGGCATCATTTACGTTGTTGATGTCCATGGGGTTCACTAACCACTTAAAATCAGGTGGATCGTGAGCTCGTCCACCCATATAAGGAATTAAAAAATACATTGCATCAGCAAGGTTATTCAATCCCGATTCTGCAGGATAGCCGTCGGAGCGCCTTGGTTCCTTAGGAACGTGGATCTCCACGATGACCTGGAGCTCGATTCAGTTAGTAAGTATCTGCAGTCGGCATTGCTGCGCCATTTTGAGAAGGCGGCACGACATGAGAACCCTCTCATCGTAGCCGCTGGAAATTACATACCCGACCCAGTAGACCGAATGGTAAACCGTCGACGTCGCCCAAAGCACGTCATTACGGATCCTCCTGATCCATTAACGGTGCTTTTAGGCACCACAAGCACCGGTCACCGTCCTCGTCGAACCCGTCGCTTGCGACGAAGGGCTCGACGAGCGAACTAATCCATAGACACAGCCCACTGAGTTTCTCGCCGGATCTTCTCAGTGGGTCGCGTTTCCGATCCGGTGGTAGATTCTGCGAAGCACTGCTCTTGCTAGGGTCAGTGTTAGCAACTCTCCGGTTGAGCCCCGCGAGCTCACCTACTAACGTTAGGGTGAAGTTGAAATAGCCTCTCAAGGCTATCAGCATAGGTAGGAAAAAAAAAAAAAAAATGCATCAGTCCTAACCATATCCACAATCGAACTTCTTATTCACTAGGTTCCAAGCGCGCATTGTGCGGTACCGTAGGTTTCGTGGAGTCGGAGTGGTGGAGCTCGATGGGGTTTAGTCGGTAGTCGGTTTTGCGGGGCGGGTCCTGCGTGGTAGACGCTGCGCAGCGCCTCGCGTGCCTTTCTCAAAGCGTAGTCTCCCGGTAGGAATTGGAAGAAGAGGAGGACTTTGGTCTTCCTCTTCTCCCTCTTCTTCTCTGGAGGCGCCGGAGTCCGACATAACCCGGTCTATTACCCCTCTCGACCGGGTATCCGTAAACGGATTCCCCAGAGTTAAAAAAAAAAAAGGTTCCAATTAACGCTGGCATGAACTTCTTTCTTCATTCTTGAAAATTACATGATATGGCCATTTCAAGCGATGTTTTAAATTAATACTTAACGGTAGACAATATAGCTGCATTCTCTATTAACATTTACGCCCCATACGCACACTATTTTTTTTTCTTTATTAGGCAACCAATGCCCATTACCAGCTAAAAAGAATAAATAACAACAAGTAAAAAATGCGCACTAAACAAGACAAATGTGCTGCGTTGGTACACAAAATTCCTTACAAACAACACAATAACGAAAACTAATCTAACTGTTATAAATAATGCAAGGAAATAATTTTACTCACCATATATTTTAAACAATTAGACTACTTAATTTACTATTAATCCGGATGATGCCTTGCCTTGTGTCATTTTAGTATTTTAGGCTACGTAAAAAACCTAGTTTTTACTCATAAAAACCAAATACACGTACTCTAATTGACAAAGGTCAAAACTTAAGTGTTAAATGTTTATTTTACAATTACCGCTATAATCAAGGTTCTGTTCCGACCGATCAATGAACATCATTCACAGGTGCAGTAAACCAATCATTTATCTACGTTGCGACAGAGGATTAGAAATGAAAGTAGCTCTTAATCCGAAGAGATTGGGTTGAAATTAGTATCGTTCCTTTCGTTCAATTTTAAGAGTTCATTAACGCGACCTCCCATGCATATTTGCCTTAATGTTTTTATTGTGTTTTGTTATCAGGCCTGTCGTAAATGATAATTTATAAAATAACTTCTGTAGATTCTGTGTAATCCATGTGTAATGGTTACGTAATTTTTTAGAAGAAGAAGATTTCTTTATTGCCCTTTTAGGTAGGCCAGCTTACAGCCCACTTGATGGTAAGTAGTCACCGTTGTTTATGGATATTAGCAGTTGCCAGTGAACGACGAAGCCGCTGGTTATTGATAAGGATTCTTTTCAAACGTCAATAGAAGAATGGCATGTCATAAGGCTCGGGAAACAAGATAAAGAAGAGTTTATTCTAAAACCAAATGGTATGCAACAACAAAATATTTCTCGAAATATACGGTGGACATTTTTAATAAACAGGGAGAATAAATTTGCAATGAGTAAAAATCGGAACAGTTACATGCAGTGATTCGTTTTGAAATCGATGTTTATATTTAATTAATATTAATTATTATTTTTTAAATATAAAACTTATTTCAGTCGTCCGTGACTACGAAAACCGTAAAATCGGAAATGATTTAATGGAAACACAAAATGCGAGATCAAACTATAAGATAAGTTTTATGTCTGCAGCTTGCGAAAGTCGAAAACAATACATACTATAATATTTAATTTAGAATAGATTATGCTTCAATAATTATTATTAATTTAGTAGATTTAAATGGTACTCTAATCGATTACACATTGGTTGTGGCCTGGGGAGATAAAATGCAAGTCTGTTATGGGCAGAGACATGAGTTTCGATGATCTTCATAACACCAGATTGACCGTGAGCTTTTTATAATTATGTATATAATAACTAGCTGTAAGTAACCGTCCGCTTCGCTGGGTATTTAAAATTAACATTATTATTTCTCACCCCCACAAAGATTCTCATCATTAACGCCCCCGCAACTGGTGTAGGGAGTCCAACACTCATATAAATATTAGTTTATCCATTAAGTACATGTATTTTCTACATGGATATCAAGTTTCAAGTCAATCGGATGCACGGTTCAGTAGTTATAACGGAATATCCGTAAAAACCATTGTAGATCTATATATTGGTATAGATTTGAGTTACCAGAAGTGTATTACAACGAATAAGGCTTCTTTAGTTTATGAAAATCGGTAAACCACATATTTTATTTTATTTCTACGAGCATTATGCGGATGTACGAATGAGCTCACGGTCCAAATAGTTACATTTGGCTTATTTGTACTAAGTAGTGAAAATTAATATTGCAAAGTATGCCTTATTGTACTTATTAGTGACAACGAAAACTGCACAGTATAGGAAACTTTGGATGTAATAAATAAATAAAGAATAAACGCGAGATTGAAGTGTAATTAATCAAGAAAATTTTCTTAGATATAATCAGTTTTTTTTTTATCGCTTTGATGGGTGGACGAGCTCACAGCCCACCTGGTGTTAAGTGGTTACTGGAGCCCATAGACATCTACAACGTATATGCGCCACCCACCTTGAGATAAAAGTTCTAAGATCTCAGTATAGTTACAACGGCTGCCCCACCCTTCAAACCGAAACGCATTATTGATTCACGGCAGAAATAGGCAGGGTGGTGGTACCTACCCTCACGGACTCACAAAAGGTCCTACCACCAGTATTGGTGGCACCTACCCTTCCGACCTTACCGGATACTTAGTAACTTACACCATGACAGCTTCCATTCCTCCTTTCCTTTATCACGTGTGTATTTTTGCAATCATATTTTTCAATACAAATGTAAAGCAAAAAATAACATTATGAAATTGTTTACGTTCCTAAGTTCGTCGTATTCAATTGTAAATATATAGCTGGATCGTCTACCTACATAACAAAAAGCATGTTAATGGACAAGAGAAGCAATTTCAAATTTGTTTCGTGATGTAATTCGGATGTTTGCGATGGCACTTAATATAGTAAGACTGTGTCGCTGATTCGTCGGTAAGGTTGTACAATGATGCAGTTTTAGTTTATTTAAAAACTTTACGGAATTATGTAAATCTGTAATGTTTACATCAAATTTCCTATGCCTGTAAAATTTATTTATTTATTTATACTTTATGCACAAAACAAAACTTGTACACAGGCGGACTTAATGCCATGGGCATTCTCTTCCAGTCGACCATAGAGTGGTGCAGAGATAATGCATGGTAGGTGCATTGTTAAAAGAATAACAAACAACAACAAAAAAAAAAGAACAAACTCAAAACAAAAATCTTCCTTAAAATAACATCTCAGTATTATAAAATACACATACTACAATTTAATATACCTATATATAACATAGTAAAATACAAATTTACATTGTAAACTAATATTAAATTAGACGCAAACAATAAAAATCGAGTTTCTTAATTTTATTTTAAATCTTTATATTATATATGCAAAGAAAAACCTTTTTCATGTATTTTTTATGTAAAAGCTATAAAACTTTTTAGTTTAAAAAATAGGTTTTTCTATTGGATCTCTAATATGGATTGACTGAGCTCTTTGCTATTGAGATAAAAGAGGAGTTCAGTTTTATTTAATTCAATTAAACTGTGTCAAATAATTATTTTAAACGGAAAATGAAGGCTTTAAATGTTGTTTTCTTAATATTGTACAGAAAACGCAATTAAGTTTAGTTATTTAGAATAATCCATATCATTATATATATTACTAGCTGACCCGGCAAACATTGTTTTGCCATATATAAGATTTCTAGAGAATTTCTAGTGTAGAAAAAAAAACTAACTTATTGTAAGTGTGTAAGGATGTGGTAAATGAGTGAAAGAGGTATGTAGTGCTGTGAACGATGAGGGAATATATAATTAAAATAACAAAACCTCATTCAACCACATAATACCTCATTATAACAAAAAAAAAAGTCCAAATAAAAAAAATATGTTAGGGGTGGACAACCCTAATCACTTAGGGGTATGAAAAATAGATAGTAGCCGATTCTCAGACTTACTGAATATGCATAAAAAATTTCATGAGAATCGGTCAAGCGGTTTCGGAGGAGTATGGGAACGAACATTGTGACACGAGAATTTTATATATTAGATAACAAAACGGTCAAATTTTTTTTTTTAGTGCGTAGCTCAGTGGACTATCTCACAGCCCAAAGAGGTTACTGGAGCCCATAGACATCTAGAACGTACATGTGCCACCCACCTTAAGATATAAGTTCTAAGGTTTCAAGTATAGTTACAACGGTTGCCCCACCCTTCAAACCGAAACGCATTACTGCTTCACGGCAGAAATAGGTAGGGTGGTGGTACCTACCCGCGCGGACTCACAAGAGGTCCTACCACCAGTAAAGGAGTAAGTACAGGAAAACACAGCTTTTATAGCAATACAACTACGCTAACACTTAATAAGCGAGTATTATTTCGTATACTTCTTCAGAGAAGCGTTTTTGTACAAATATGCGAAGCTACATTTAGTTTACAGCATGACCGATGATCATGATGATCTCTTTCGACCGGTCAGTAATTTGATATTTCGGATATTTCAAAATTTCAATGCACGGGGTATTTTTTTAATTAATTTACATAGATATCCCGTGCTAAGTTTAATATGATTTATTAATGAATGTAAACATCATTTATCGTAATTAATTAATCTATTCAAATAGTAATTTATTCTTGGCAAGAAACAGTTCTACCTGTTTCAATTTCTGCAATAATTTTTTAAGGTTCAATCATATCTTAATGTTTTAAAAAGGTATGCATGTACGTTAAGAATAAGTTGTAATTTCAATTTTTTATCAACATTACAAATTAGAAACGGGTGGAGCCGTAGAAATCAGATTTAATTTTGGTGTCTGTAATTAAATAGTAATTATGACTTCGACCTTGTGATTCGTGTTAACTTCTATGATTTTATTGGGGGTAGAACCTCTTGTGAGTCCGCACGGGTAGATACCACCGCCCTGCCTATTTCTGCCGTGAAGCAGTAATGCGTTTCGGTTTGAAGGGTGGGGCGGCCGTTGCAGGTATACTGAGACCTTAGAACTCATATCTCAAGACCCACTGAAACTGAAAAATACTATTGTTTAATACAGTAAAATTGGTATTACGACGACATATCTCAAAATAGGTAGTGACTTGTTTATATGACTACAGGACCCTGTGACCATTTTAAGCCAGGTGAACCATGAGTAAGTCCGTTTTTTTAATCTGAATACACCTTATGAAATTAATGAAATCGTTTAAGAAGAAACAAATGTCGCCTTAATGGATCATGCTCGACCTTTACACTGTACTGTCAACACGTTAGTTAGGGATCCGATACGATTCAGGAACTCAAGTTAGTCACGATTGATGACACCGTTCGCGTCCACACATAATTTACTGGACAGATTTATATCTCCCTATTATAAAACGCATAATTATTATAAATTATTTATTTATATATGAACGCTTTTATCACGTTCGCATCTTATTCTTTGCTGAAATGATTACGTTTTGCATTATATCAATTTTTCAACTTGCAGACGTGAAAACAGTTTTACTTCTGGGTCATTGTGCTCTTTATATTGGCACGCAGTGGGCCTCGGAATATCCGCCACTGTCTAGTCATAATCTCCTTGCTTTATTAGACAGGGGCTTTTTAAAATTTCCAAATAATCTTTCACCCCTCGACATGTAGCTATTACGTCATATAGTATCATGAATTATCAATCACGTCCTTACGGATCCATTAGATCCAATAACTCTTGCATTAGACGCTTTTAGCTTTAACGGTAGGAGCAGGCTCACGGACCCCGGTAACCGTACTCGTCGAACTCGGCAAAGAGTTCGATGTGCAACGTAACCTAAGCATCAGCCCACTGCGTTTCTCGCCGGATCTTCTCAGCGGGTCGCGATTCCGATCCGGTAGTAGAGTCATTCGCGAAGCAGCTGCTCTTGAGTTGTTAGGTTTCCTTTGGAGGCGCTCGGGCAGCTGTTAGTTTTTCGCCCAGCTGTCCTGGTAAAACTGGAAAGGCCTCCGGACCAACAGTAATCCTTCAATCATAAAAAAGATTTATCAACACCACCATCTGCCTGGTATATATTGTAGCACAGAAAGCTAATTAATAAGAACGAACGTAGATGGAACATTTTGCTATTTGTTTTTATTTATTTATGTCCTTATCTTCTAGAGGTGATTTCAACAAAACGTGTACTTTTATTGTTGTTGAGTTGTCTTACAGTTTTACAGTAGACCATCTGTCTGATGTCAACTGTTCTTTCCAAATCCGGTAGGAACCAGTAGAACACTTAAATTGGAAAATGAAATTAATGACTACTGCAGATGGAAAATATAGCAGTACGAGTAGGAGTAGCAAGTCCAGTTGGCCACGATCATAAATTATTTTTATAATGAATAACGCTACAGACTAGCTATTGACAATGGTTCACTGACTTCTTTCAATTTATTTTCAGGTTCCCATCCGACCTATTTTAATTTTTCTCTATTATGTTTCTATTTTATTATGATCTTATTATGTTTCTTTTTTGAAACAAGTATTTACTGATTAACAATATGATAATATTTGACAAATTTAATGGGATTGTAATTATTAAAAAATCAAACACATAAAATAAGATGGTTATAAATGACTAGCCGTACTCGCCCGCTTCGCTGGGCATTTAAAATTAAAATTATTATTTATTGTCATTGTTATTAGGGAGTCCAACACTCATATAAATATTATCCATTAAGTACATGTATTTTCTATATGAATACCAAGTTTCAAGTCAATCGCATGCATGGTTCAATATTTATAACGGAACACCCGTAAAAACCACTGTAGATTTATACATTAGTATAGAAGTGTAAAATAAAACACTCCTTTTATGATTTAATAGCAATAGATGTTCTATCGACATTGCGCCATGGTTTTCCGTCATTTAATTATAAAAGTTCTTATTGTACAAGACACAAGACAAACTATTTAATAAAATAAGCCAGTGACTCCAATTGAGTCTTTAAAATAGAACTTTGTTATTGAGGGTAATCAAATAAATTGCTATACTTAAAAAAAATCATACACACATGATTGAAGTTTGTAATCTATAAGACAGTTTGCTATTTAGAAATTACAGAGCGTGTTGTTTTAATTGCTAAATTGTAATTTCTTTAATGTATCACATTTTCCCTTTTGCTTTTGAAATTGTGAGCAAAAAAAATCTACAATTATAAAAGATTCACATGCGTTAAAAAACTGTTGGAGTGGCACTTAATTGTTTTGTCTTCTGCTATTTCTGTGTGTATTGATATCAATCTGTTAACTCATCAGTCCCTACGGCCTACAGAAATCTGCTATGATTACCTTATTATAAAATTTTTGTTCACACCTTAATACACCCTGAGCTTGATTACTTTCTTTGGTATTCTAGACTTTTCTGAGTTTATGTTTACGTAAGTTTGCTATTAAATTACTTAAGGAAATTACTTGATTAATATAAATTGTATTGCAAATTGGTTTAACGGGTAGCATCAAGAATGTTAAATAGCTTAATTCTCTGATAATAATTTTACTGAAATTTTAATGCATGAGTACTTTTTGTGCTGCTCATTGAAACCAACGGCGTAACAGCTTTTATAGCAACTTACTGCTACATCATAATACTAAAACTAATAATAAGTTTCAAGAACTTATTAATAGTAAGTACATGGGTTTGCGTAGAACTAGAAAATCAGAATTTTTTTTTGGACAAAATAACACAGTATGAAAAAAACAATACGAATCGGTGCATGTTTTACATACATAAATACATTACCTACATATTTTATCGTAATATATACCGTATTTGTATAGTATATTATGTATATAATTAGATATACATACGTACGTATGTTATAGAATAACGTTTTTCATTATTTTCATAATAATGTAATTTCGTCTTTATTATAAAAATACTGAAAAAAACGAAAAATATGTTCTACTGGTGGTAAGACGTCTTGTGAGTCGCAAGGCTAAGTTTTTTTTATTTTATTGCTTAGATTGGTGGACGATCTCGCAGCCCACCTGATGTTAAGTGGTTACTGGAGCCCATATACATCTATAATGTAAATGCGCCACCCACCTTGAGATATAAGTTCTAAGGTCTCAGTATAGTTAAAACGGCTACCCCACCCTTCAAACCGAAACGCATTACTGCTTCACGGCAGAAATAGGCGGGGTGGTGGTACCTACCCGTGCGGACTCACAAGCGGTCCTACCACCAGTGATTACGCAAATTATAATTTTGCGGGTTTGATTTTTATTACACGATGTTATTCCTTCACCGTGGAAGTCAACCGTGAACATTTGTTAAGTACGTATTTCATCAGAAAAATTGGTACCCACCTGCGGGATTCGAACACCGGTGCATCGCTACATACGAATGCACCGGACGTCTTATCCTTTAGGCCACGACGACTTAAGTACCACCGTCATACCTATTTCTGCCGTGAAGCAATAATGCGCTTTGGTTTGAAGGGCGTGGCAGCCGTTGTACTGTTAAAAGTGAGTCCTTAGAACCCATGACTCAAGGTGGGTGGTGGCACTTACGTTGTAGATGTCTATGGTGGGTCTATGGGTTCTGGTTACCACTTAACACCAGGTTGGACCGTGAACTCCTCCACCCATCTAAGCTATAAAAAAAGGAAAAAATAATATATGATATATTTGATGTTTGAAAATCAAATATTACCGAAGTGTAAATGTTATAAATTGTTGCAAATGTCAAAAAAAAAAATTAAATTCATGGAACCAAAAACGAATGTAAAAAAGTAACACCAAAAGAAGAAAAATAAAACGGGTATCGCCGGACCTGTGCCTACCATATTAGCGTCATGCCCTTTCCGAATTCGAATTTCAATTGGGAACTATTTTTGCTTTAGAGCTTCTTTACTGAGACTTAGTTCTTATATCTCGAGGTGGGTGGAGAAATAGAAATTTTTGATGTCTACTTAACGTTAAGTGGTTACCGGAAACCATTAATAAATTACTTAATAAATTAATTAACTTCATGTTAAGTAGACCGTAAGCCGGTGCACAAGATAATGGCAAAGAAACAACATTTGATAACGTGTGTTTGAGATTTAATGATTATCAATTGAGTTATTAGGGTGTGAAAACATACAGATAAAAAAAAAAGGTTTTACATAAATATTATACCTTTCGTTTTTATTCTTTTTCATGCCATTATTCCCACGTTATGTGGGTTTGGTGCAGCATATCTTCTTACCTTATCTGCGTACAGATTTGGTACGAGTTTTACGACCGGTCACCCAACCCAAGGAGGGTTGACATTAGGCAGGTGACCGTAAATCCAGAAGTAAATCCATCGCAAGGTGCCATAGGGAGGGTCTTTTTTATAAATAATAAAATTAAAAAGTAATTAAAAAGTTATCGTCCCTAAGTGTATTTCCAAATTTAATCTCTTGCGTATTCTTATCCTAAGTTTAATGTGCATTACTTTATAAAAAAAATAGCTATACGGTACAGATAATTATTCCTTTTGGTTGTAAAAATAACGTCATATCCTGTGCCTTAGAATTAAGAAAAAGAGATTTGCGTAAAAAAAAATATTCAAATTTGTGGATACTTCAAGACTTAACATATGTGATTGCGCGGACAGTGCCGTATCATGTTGCTTTTCATTAAATTTTTTGAAATACAGCGACACGAAAACATAAAGTTGAACCTCCCATAAGCGGAATTCAATCAGTATCGACTGTCAATGCTGAACGATGTTTATGCCAAAACGTATAATGATAAATTGGTTGGCGGCAATCACGCTATCGTCCCGCCATATTAGGGTACTTAGCTACTCACTTACCACTTACGACATAATTAGCACTACTTTTACTGTTTAATTTCGCGTTTTTATTGTCATTAAATTATTTTTAACGTTTCGACCACTCTTCTTTACAGTTTACTGTTAACTTTACATTTTTCGTGGTCACGGACGACTAAGGTGTTGTAAAGTTTACTTATTTTGATATTTTGCTAACTACTGTCTTATTTTCTATAAAATTTTATTGTCTTTATACGTGTCATTTCGTAATGAAGTTTTAATTATGTCTAATATTCGCGATAACCGAACAAAATACTGTATTTTAACATTTAAGAGAAAGTGGACGTCTACTAAATCAAGTAAAGTCCCTAAAAAGAAAAGGGGGTAATGCATTATAGCTTTTCGTTAATAGGTAGGATTACATATTATGTAGTTTACCTTCATAAGTTTCTCTTTGACAAAAACTGCGTGTAATAGTTGAATTACAGCTGTATGTAGTATTTGTGGTCATTGTATATTGTGACTCGTGTTGTAACTTCTTAATGAACAGAATTGATTAACGTAATCAATCGTACTGATTTATTTCACAACGGGAGAAAAACAAATTTAAAGAATAATGTAACTTTTTTGCAGAAAATAATGACTTTTGTATATGTTTCGATTTAATTAGTACTTTAATTTTTTAAGTAAACATTTGAATTTATTATATTATTAAATAACGATGTCATAATAAATATTCTTTAAATTTTATAAAGCACCTACCGGTCTAACGTCAAACGTTGGTCTAATTTAATATTGTTTGCTTAAAAACTTACTCAGTTTTTTAAGCCCGTACTTTTTGTATAACGGATATTGTCCGTGAAATCATAATCCGCATATAATCACAGCTTTAGGCAGCTGACTACAAACGAATCATGACCTCTTCGATGTGAAATGTCAAAGGTCCCGTTTTCATCACATGTAATTTTGTAACTCTATAAATAAATCTTGTACAACGGCTGCTTTTTCAATCACTTGTTTAAACTTAAAAATGTCACAACTCAACTATGTTTATATATTATTGTAATTCATTTCGTAATGTACTTAATATATGTTATTTTTGATTTGGAGAGACCCTACTCAAATGCAAGGAAAGTAAAGAGACTTGTAATAATACTAAAAGTCTCGTTGTTATTATTCAGAGGAAATGTCTTCGTAGTCGTGTTTCAATTGTTTTGGAGCTTCGCCCGTTAACCAAAATGATGACCAAAATGGTGATTCCCAAGAATAAAACCATAAATCAATATTTAATAAACAAACATAGTTCCAAACGTAGGTGGGTAGTTTTCTGAAAGGCACTTAATATATTTGACACAATGAAAAATAGTTTTACTTCGCGCTTACCAGCATTAAGCACGGCGCCCATTTTCACTTTTTTTATTGCTTAGTTGGGTGAACAAGCTCATAGCCCACCTGGTTTAAGTGGTTACTGGAGCCCATAGACATCTACAACGTAAATGCGCCACCCACCTTGAGATATAAGCTCTAAGGTCTCAAGTATAGTTACAACTGCTGCCCCACCCTTCAAACCGAGATTCGAACACCGGTGCATCGCTCAACACGAATGCACCGGACGTGTTATCCTTAAAGCCACAACGACGAAGCTTTTTTTAGGAACGAAGAATTACTGGCAGCCTGACCTTTACAGTTTCACCAGGACAGGGGAGCGAGCAAAAGCTCAGCCAGGGTATCCAGCAACTTGACGCATCGATCAGACATTAATGACGAATGATAATCGTTTTTGGTTCCTCGTTAATTCCGATAAATACTTACGTTACATAACGTGTTGTAAATATTTCGTACGTGACTAATAAATTTTAAGGAGTGCTTAAAGTTGACAGTGTTAATTACACGGGCGGCGGTTGCGGTTAAGAAAGTCCGTATTTTGTTTGTTCCTTTGCAACCGATGCACAAGATTATTGAATCTTGTATGACTGCTTTGTCTGTACAAAAAGAAGGATACTTAATTCTGTAGGTACTTAATAACTGGAACCCAAAAATAAAATTAGTAAAAATGATAAAAAAAATAAGGGAAAACCAATAAATCTAAAAATTATTAAAATAGTTTAAAACTATTTGTGTCATATATTAATTACTAAATAAAAGCAATTCATTTACATTTTTAGCATTAATAACCAAGTATGACGTCATCATATGTGGCTAATTGTTAAATTTTAATGTATAATCTGTGTTAATCATCATTGATTAATTATAGTCTCCAATGACGCTCGGAAATCATGTTTTTTTTTCGGATGTAAGGATAGCGTTTCGTCCCAAGAATTCAAGGTCGGAAGAGAAAGTTTGTTGACAGCTGCTTGAGCATCCTCTGACGAGGCCTAACATCTCAAGGCTATTTCCTTCACGAGTCTATCTATCACAGGATCCAAATTGCGACCAGTTGAGAAACAAAAAACTTAGCGGGCAACTGCTATGGCTATAAAGTTCACGTAGGGCTTTTCGTTGATTGACTTCAAGCACCGGTGCCCATCCTCGCAGAACCTGTCGCTTGCGACGAAAAGTTCGACGAGTAAATTAACCCATAGACAGCCCACTGAGTTTCTCGCCGGATCTTCTCAGTGGGTCATGCATTTGATCCGGTGGTAGATTCTGCGAAGCACTGCTCTTGCTAGGGCCAGTGTTAGCAGCACTCTCGGCTTCAGCCCCGTGAGCTCATCTACACGTCAAGAAGAAGCTGAAATAGGCTCTCAAGGCTATCCAAGCTGTTGCCTGCCGTCATTTTAAAATTTTGTTTAGAAAAGGGCATGTGTAAAGCTCGGGGAAGACAATGAGGAGGGGAGCTCATTGTAGTGAAGGATGGTCCATCGCAACGCTGATCTGGTGAAACATGTTATGGCGGAATATACCTAATATTCTAGGTACTAATAATCAACTTTGCCTTGATCACAGATGGTACAATGGTTCGTAGCATTTCTAACGAAACAGAAACTTAGACCTAACGTATATTCGCTATTATTTCATATTTCAACAAATTTGGTAGTACTAAAATTTACTCAGATTAGAAGTGACCAACCTCAAACTAATTAGATACATCATTATAATAGCGTACCATATCTTTAATGTTCACAATAATACAATGACGGCAAATGCGTGAAGGTTACAAAATTATAAACTTCGTAGTGCCTACACAGATACCGGGAACCTTCGAGATGTGTGTGCTTTGGCATTTAGCTTGCTTTACGAAACATGCATTCAACATTTGCAGTGTGAAATTTCTATTTTAATATTATTACACCTTTGTGTAAACAGTTTTCCTTCGCTTTGTTGCAGGCGTGAAGAAGATGCATGATGATGTTATTTGGTAATATGTAATTTAATATAAATTTTCGGTAATGTGTTACTGCATAAGTATTATATATGTTACGATTTATTTTCTTCGTATGAAATTACTTTTTACACGATCGTAAGTTTATGCATATTGCATACAAGTACTATGTACATGCTGGCTTATTGCAGCAAAAGATCAAGTTATTAATCTTTATTACTTAATTGTTCGAATTTTGTAATAAAAATTGAATTTGTGTTATCTTCACAAATTGATATTCTGGTTTAATAACAAGCGTATGGAGTGTGCGTTTTAAGTAAAAAAAAAGTAAATCCAAATTTTTTATCATATAAATTCTATTTATATTGTTAGTTAATCTTATAATTTTGTTTTCTGGATGTATTGAAATTCAAATAAGTTTTATGAAAAATAGCAGTTGTCTATTTTTATCTGTTGATTACTTAATTGTTTAGAGATCAAGGCAATTGTTTTTTTTTTTTGAACAGGAAATCCTTGCAAATGTTTTTCTCGATGACTAAACCCCATCAAAAACTTAAATAAAAATTATTATGTTATTTGTTATGGTCTAAAGTTGGTTTTATTCTACGTTTTTTATAACAAAGAATGAGGCTTAATTATACTATTGTGGAAATATGATTTAAAACTTATTCATAGTACATTTTGACCTTGTATAGAACTCAACTGCTTATTTATAGATTGTTAAATGTAGGTGCTCCTTTGCTATTTCTTAGGAAGGTATGGGTAGAGTTGGTATTCAAAAAATCTATAAACGAATTTTATTTTAAACTTCAAGGATATCAAGGATATAATTATCACAACTATACTAACAGACTATAAGCTTTAAAAACGACTAAACTATTAACAATAAGGAAGATATAATGTTATTTAATTAAGCCTTGTTTGTTTATGTCTAGCTCTATCTTATCAAATTTCTTTTTTTAAATTTTAATACACATAAATACCGCCCCATTCTCATTATTCAGTAAGTTTAAATTTATTTTTTAAGATAGCAGGCGGAGAAATATAATAAATTCATTTTAAAGAACAATACGGGTGTATGTGATCACAACCTAATCAATCGTAATAATATTATGCTCTACCAAAGTACCATAAGCTTCAACATATTTTAGTGCCTGTTGGATCTCCTTCTGATGGGCCTCTTATATTAGCGGTGGTCGGTCGTTTTGTAAGGCTTACCTTACTTAATTAGCTTTCTTTTAAACATTATTATTCAGTATTCTTCTGTGGGCTATGGTAACTACATAATATTGAGTGTGAATTATATTTCCAATTAAAGCTAACTACAAAATTTGGATTCTTATACAAATACTGAAATTATTTACCTAAGGAAATTTTTTAAGATAGTTCAGTGGCACTTAAATAAAAATAAACGAAATTGTATTATCAATTGTTTATTCATAATTGACATTTTGATTTATTAAAAAAAAGTACAAATAAGATATAGTGTCCATATGGCACGAGAATTTAGAAATTGCTTTTGTCACTGGACATGACAAGGATAGATGATAACATCGAGATCTCTTAGCTGCCTACAAAATCATTGTCTAACTTATGTTGAGACGGAGTACTATTTATGTACACAGGTTTTTGGGGTTTTTACTTCTGGCCCAATGAGGTTTTGGGTTGGAAGCCGTTGGGTCCCGCTGTGAAAGTGACAGTGTAGTGCTTGCCGTCAGGAGCTACGTAAGCATACTGTCCAGTAACTGTCAGAGCTGCATTCTCGGACTGTGGGTTGTCGAGTTTACCTTCCTCTTGTCTGGATGTACCGTCACTAGTTTCGTACCTGCATTTAAAGACTTATGTAAAACGTGTTGTCAGTATCGATGATATTAGTGAATTGCCTTAAACCGGTGTATATGCTTATGGCACAATTGGGACAGTGGTCCGAGCCCATAGACATCACAGCTCTTGAGTAATGAGGTCGAAACCTCAATTGGATTGCGTAACGGCATGGAGTTCCAAAACTAAGCACCAAGTATACTAGTATGGTATTTTATATTATTTGTTTGCTGAACGATTAATCAGCTGTGTTAAAGTGATTGCCTAGAATGTTATAATCTTTGCAATTGGCATTGCACTATAATTTAATGTTATGTTGTTAGTTAATGAGATTTGCATTTTGCATTAATATGGATAAAAATATGATCCTATTTTATATATTCCTATTTTTTGTAAAATATGATTATTTCATTTTATATTTTAATTCATAAGACAGCTCATTTATTAGACTGATTAGATTGATTTTCAAATCTAAATGAAAATTTTAATATTTGTTCATTGTTACATTATACGTTAAAATACAATTCCTTGTCGTAACTCCTTGACGTATAACATTATAAATAGACATTAACTGTACTTAATTTGATGTGTTTCCAAATTTTATGTAGATTTTGTATAAACGAAAATGACGAAGTTAAGACCTTGACGTGATTTTGGTAAACCTAATGTATTTTTAATGATATAGCACCGAGGCTGATGGATACCTTAATGCTACGTTAAATTTTGTATAGGTCTAAAATTTATATATTTACCGCACCTTCATAATTGTTCGAATGGAAGCTTAAAATTTGATATTAGTGTAATTATTTTTAAACGCGCGAACAGGAAGTTTTACAGACGATGTACCCAATAAAAAGGTTTTATTGGTGTTAAGTATAAGGTATAAGTAATATACAATTTGAAAATTTCGAAGTCTAAATTGTACTAGAAAAACGGCTTTCCCGCGATTTAGACTGGAAGAGTCGATTGTTCCACAGTAAAATAGGCAAAATCGCGACACAAACATGTGCGAACTCACAATAATTTCTATCTATGGTATAGTGCTCAAACTAAGACTTGGTGCAGAAAAAAGGTTAGGATATTTTCACCGTTCTAGTGTGAGTGAGTATTACCACTATCCGATGGGAGAGTACTTTTATATTTAATTCACTGTACATGACAACTACAATTTGGGCCGTGATGTGGACGTACTATTTTCATTTCAATTATTAACATTCAATTTAAGGTCCGTTCTAGTTCGCATTATCGGATTCGCGTTCGAGTGCCATATGTTGGAGATTGTCTTACAAACGTAAACAAAAGACTTTAATTGACTAAAGTATATCTTACGCAAAGCTGTAGCCATCGGGTTCCACGTTGCTGTCAAAACGTAGGATCTGAACATCTTGGGGATTTTGTTGTGGAGCACCTGAGGAGAGGGCTACCATCACGCAAACGACTGTCACCTGATTAAAAAAGGTTAAAATATTATCCTAAATAGGATTATCCTAAGTAAAGGTCCTAAGTAAAATTACGGTAAGTTCGTCTAAGTTAGACTAATAAGTGTAATAATTTATTACAGCATAATTACAGATAAATAAACGTATAGTTGCTAATTATTTAGAGAAATTATACAACAGTAAATTTTATTAGTTTACTGTACGTAATTCTATTCCCCTATGTTTTTGCATGAGCGATTAAAATTAACATTGATTTGTATTTTATGTATTCTCTGTTACAGCATCAATTTTTTGGGTGTTTTCTTATAAGATCTGAATTTGAATCCTGTCATGCAGTTTTTGTCATAGGATACAGTTATACCCTATTGGACTAGTTGTTGATTGAATTAATTTTTACAAAACAAAGTTCTCGGTTAAAGGAAGTGCGGTGAAGATGTTAGCTTCCATTACGTCTTGAAGATGAAATAAGATTTTGCGACCCTCATCCGAATTTTCGACATGGGCAATAACAAAGTCGATGTCGTCGGACATGACGAGTTACATTACGGTAACTAATTTATTTATGTGACCAGCAATATGAATCTAAGCAATGACCCACCTCCCTTAACTTAATTTTTGCATCGTTTCTCGAGAGTAACAATAAACGAGATAGTTTTCCAATACATTCATAGACAGAAACGTACAAAAAACAATGTGTAGTCAACCATAGTGTACAATTAAAAAAAAAAACTCATTGTTCTCACATTTGATCATTACTGTACTTAAGAAATATATCGACGACACTTAACGGACGCGACCTACTTTCAAAATATTCACCCTAACAACATTATTAAAATTAAATCTCAAAGAGAACTTTCTATGATTACATGCTTTAAAAATAAATAAATAATTTAAAGACTCACGTATTTAAGCATCTTGGTTAGTATTCGTGTTGAGTTCAAAGTAGCGAATGAGTAACTATTGTAAGATCGTCCATTTTATATGTATATCCAGAGATGCAACTCCAAAAGCTGACATCATAATATGCGGATGGTTGACTCGTCTCGCTCGCATCGTCTGTCCTATAGACCTTAGTATTTTTTTGTTAGTTTTCAACCGTGACTACAATTAAAACTCTATTATTATACGTGAATTAGGCAATGTTTATAAAAAGCGAAATAATAATACGACTGATAAATAGGTAATAAATAATATATTATAATTATATGTTTGGATGTTTTGATACTTAAATTATGAATGTTTAGTCTGTCGTGTATCTTATGATTTTGATCAAGTGTAAAGTTTGTAAGAATTTGTTAGTTTGATCTTGTAACGTGTCTCTGAGCAGATTATTTAACTGTTTTGTAGGAAATTTTAATAGAATAGCTTTAAACAAATGGCTGATCTTGCTACTGATATTGCATTTCCATGTTTGCATTGTTTAGCAAAGGTTTTGCTAACTCATTTCAAATATAGTCAGACTTTCTTCTTGAAATTCTTATGCGCGTTCATTTCAAGTTTTGAATAGACGTTTAGATTCGTCTTTTGTTTCATGATATCGTTTTATGTAATTATGGGCTAATAGTAATTTTTTGCAAGTTTTAATGTTCTACTATTCCACAACTATCCTATGTGATTTTGAGAGTGAGAATTGAAGTTAGATGTAGTTTATTACCTAATTAATGTATTAAGAAGTTGGAAAAGTAGTAGATAGTACATTTTTTTACTAATTATTCATCATGTAGCGAATGGGCTCACGGTAAGTTCCTCAAAATCGTGTGTGAAGTAGTTTATTTATTAATTTACATTTCAATCTTACTAACTAAGAATTGAACCAAAACATTTGTAAGATAAGTTAGTGACCTAAGTCCATAGAGATCACAACGGAAATGCTGTCATTTGGGTCTAAATTCCAATTGTATTGTATAGCTACTGTTCCACCCGCAAACTAGAATGCAAGACTGCTTCGCGACAGAAATTGGCAGGATGGTCGTACAAGCTCGCGATGGTTCACAGTACAGCCTAACTGCTAAATGCCAATCGTTTCTTACAACACTCGAAGAGATGGGGTGGTGCTATTCTAGGTTAGGCCAGCTTCACACAATCAAAGCCTAATTAGCTAATTATAAAGTAGCTTTTTCGGTTACGTAAAATTAATGTCATACAAAGTTTACCGATAGCTTAAGGATAGTTTTGTCTATACTAATATTATAAAGAGGAAAGATTTGTTTGTTTGTTTGTTTCGAATAGGCTCCGAAACTACTGGACCGATTTGAAAAATTCTTTTTCCATTAGAAGCCGACATTGTCCCTGATGAACATAGGCTACTTTTTTATTTATTTTTTTATTTTTTTTTTGGTTTCATGTATGTTTTAATGTTTCCGAAGCGAAGCGAGGGCGGGTCGCTAGTATTAATATATTTTATTAATGTGATACGCCTTATAATTTCATTAATACATTAAAACTTGCGTTAAACTATAAATACGGTATTGTGGAATTTTCATTGAGCGATTGCAAAAAAAAAAACGTACGAAGAATCAGCTTGTTAATGTGTAAATATTTATCTTAATAAGCTTAAGAAAGAATAAACAAAAAATCACGACAGACGCATTGTGAAATAGTCCGTGAGTGAAAACACAACGTGTCCGTTCGAAAGCCTTATATCATTGTTGCGATGACGACGCACGGTAAAGTTCTGTCTAGGATTAAATTAGTCATTTATAATATAAAATTATCACAGTTCTGCAAATCACGCGGGTGTATGATAAATTAAAGCTTAGTCAAAAAACATTAGGGGTATTATAAAAGCTCTTAAGTTAATTCGCAATATTGCAGAAATCGTGTTATATAGACCTATGTCTTAGGTAACCTATTGCAGATGAGCTGTAGAATGAGACGGTATTCGACGCAGAGACGCAGTGCAGATTTATTGTGTGACACAAACCTATATGGGACGTGTCTAATTTGTGATTGATGCGATGTCAGAACTTTCGTTTTGTTTTTTTTTTCATTATTAAAATTGAAACTACAATATTTAAGTTTAAATTATGTATATTTAAGTTTCTTTCTTTTATCTCACTATATTTTCATGTACTGCATTAATAATAATAATTTCATTAAAAAACTTCGATCACCTTTGACTTGTGAACATATTATGTGGTAGCCTAAAAAATGAGTACTTTGTGTTGAATTGCGTATGTAACTACCACTACATTTAGCTTTGTGTCGCTTCGAGTTTTCTTTATGCACTTGTCCTTGACATCGATGAAGGCCTTAGCAGCGTTGTGCTTAATCGCAAGCACAAATAGTATGCCGTAGTCCGGAGACTAGCGTCGTTGGTCATTAACGATCGCCTCACCGGTCTGTCGGGGTGGGCGTCCTCGTGGCGGCTCCGCGGGTCCGGTTTTAGTGTTGACAGTAGTTCTGACTCTGCTCGAGTTCTGAGCCGTGGAGATCGGACATCGGGTGAGAGAGTACAAGAGGAGTTGTTTGGTGGGTAGGGCCCTAAAAATATCCTTGGGCCCGCGGTCTGCTCCCAACATCGTAGATTGTCAACTCCGCGTGCCTCCTAGGCACGGAAACCACGTACGAGATTCGGGCCCTTGCCTGAAAAAAAAAGTTACACACAGCGATGGGAATGTTCATCTTATAACTATAGACAGGCATGCCTCTCCTCTTACAACGGACTCAAGGGTTAACTAACGGATGCACTATCATTTCGCAAGTACAACGCTAATGAAAAGCGCAAAGCAACTGTCTTATTTCGAATAATGTGTTAAAGAGCGTTTTTATAAATTTTACACATTTCGATTTAAAATACTTCACTTCCTTTTTTAGAGTACTCGGCGGTAGGTAGCGTTTAGACCTTACCCCTGGCATTGGTTTTGTTTATGAGTGCTGGTAACCACGCATCAATAGGCAGGCAGGCCGTATCCTCGTCTACATACAAAGGTCATAAAGGACATAAATAAACACAGAATATTTAAGTCTTTCTTAATTTTCACGAGTTTTTCCTACAAAATGACGGCTTGATGAATATTTAAATAGGTGTAGGTGCGTCCAAGACTGACCATACGATTTTATTGTTAATTAGTACAATTTGCATGCACAGCTCAGGTCTAAGTGACACCGGGAGTCTAAAAGATTGGTTATTGAATTTATTTAGTATCCTAGTAGTACAGTGATAGTCGTAAACTTATGGTATCGAAAGAGCTTCTTTAACTGTTTCCCCGAATACAGGGTCGTGAACGTGTCATTATGTCGTCATCATCATTGTATTTTAATGAGCCATCTTGGTTAAAATTATATTGCACCATCTGCATTTTTCGGTGATCTGTTCTTTTTCTAATATTGTAAGGTTTGTTTATTTTCAATCTACGAATCTCTTCACTTGCAACTTTGATTAGTAAAATACGTTTGAAAATATTCAGCGGATTATTAGTCGATCTTAAGGATGTAATTAAAGACGTTGAAGATTGTGGTACCTAAATTTCAAATTGTTTCGAACATCACCAAGCGAAATGTTGTAAACTTATGTATATTTTGACTGAGCTAATGAGTCGCGCTTGAAGATTCTTTATGGTATTACAGTTCCATAAGTATATCGTCGTGTTGCCTAAAGGATAAGACGTCTGGTGCATTCCTATCTAGCGGTGCACCGGTGTTCGAATCACGCAGGCACCAATTTTTCTAATGAAATAATTCAACACACATAATAAATACTCACGATTAGCTTCCACGGTGAAGAAATGAACATCGTGTAACTATACTGAGACCTTAGAACTTATATCTCAAGGTGGGTGGCGCATTTACGTTGTAGATGCCTATGGGCTCCAGTAACCACTTAACACCAGGTGTGCTGTAAGCTCGTCAACACAACTAAGCAATTAAAAAAAACACCAGGTGGGCTGTAAGCTCGTCCACACAGATAAGCAATAACAAAAAATCGCTGTTTCTTTTTTTAATTAATTGTCCAAAAAAAACTATTTAATTATAACGCCGTGAAAGGTTTAGAAATGTTTATGGAAATTGAAAACCAATTAACTTTCTTTTTTCTGCAACGAATAATAAATGAAATACCAAGTTAGTCCATTGTTGTATTTATGTTGTTTTGTTTGTTTATTTTTAGTAATACTAAGTAATTTATTTTGTTACTTTTTTATATAATATACTGAACCAATCGCCGGAAGCCAATATTTTTGTGAATTCCATTGAGTTACCTTTACGAGATGTCTTAGTGGTTCTTTATTATTTACCTTAAAGGTTAAGCGTCACTTGCGATGCGATGTTAAATATCAAAGTATTGTATCAACATTACATAATGAATACAGTCCTTCACCAAAGATGCGTCGATAATGTAAAGCTAGATAATGCCAAGGTAATAATTTGATGTTTTTATAATTAGCATAGTGGACCCTGCCAGGTACTGATAATTTCAATTTCATTATTGATTCGTCGTCCAAGTACGTATATTATATCGCATCGCAATAGCTTAGTACCCTTAAACGCGAACACCAAAAAGTGTTGGAGAGAGATATGATAATTACACATCAACAAGTACACCATTGACTTTTTTATACAACTAACAGTTGTTGGACTGGTGGTAGGACCTCTTGTGAGTCCGCGCGGGTAAGTACTACAACCTTGCCAATTTCTGCCGTGAAGCAGTAATGCGTTTCGGTTTAATGGTTAAAAACTCATATCTCAAGGTGGGTGGCGGCATTTACGTTTTAAATGTCTATGGGCTCCGGTAAACACCAGATGGGCTGTGAGCTCGTCCACACATCTATGCAATAAAAAAAAAGGATAAGCTTATAACATGAGACCGTAGTGAGTAGCTATCACAATTTCAACATAGCAATGTATCTGGCATCGGAACAAAAGACATTCGAACTTTAAATAAATAATTAAAAAGAAATTGTAAAATTAATAAGTAAAAATAAAGTATTACGTTTGGCCTAATTCTGACAAGGAGGAATAAAATTTTTTTTGAAGGATACTGATCACTTTGAGAAGAGCTCGTTTGGTTTTGCCCCTGCAATGTTGTTGCGTCGAACGATGGGAGCCATTTAATCACAACTGGCGGAACTTACGTCTGACTTCTAAAACAACTTAAAAACGGACAGCAACATTTTCTGTTAGCCAAAATATTTAATTATGATTACAGTAGAAGTAAAAAGAGAAACATAACTGATCAATACAAAATTACAATATTTAGTAAACTAACATTGAAAACATGTCAATAATAATAGCTCGGCAATAAAACAACTGTTTATAATTTATTTCGAACTTTATAATTTGTATATAAAAAGATGGTTAATACAAGATTACATCTTTCAAAAATAGTACATCCTTGACCTTTGATCTAAGATAATCATGACCAACATAATTGTTTGCATTTGAACATTGTTTCAATAGAGCTGACGACTATTCTGTTTAAAGCTTTTGTTTGAGATTTGATTAAGCAATAATTTATAGAAGATTTTTTCTGTTGTTTAACGATATTAAGTTTCAGAATAAATTTGTTGGTTTTTTATTAGATTTTATGTTCTGGTAACGAATTCGATAGAACACAAGTGAATTTTATAATTAAAATTCCTTTTACGGCTTAGGGAAACTCGCGTTTATGAAATAAAAATATCATTTGGTTATTTTTGAATATTTTATAGATTTCGTGGTTGCGGACGACCAAGATCTTATTCGTCTACATTTGTATATTTTGCTACCTACCGTCCATTCTTCTACATAATTATTAATTGCCATTTATGTTTCTTTTTTTTGTTTTAATTTTTTATTTATTTATGTTTCTTTGAAACAGACAATTCATTGTAGAAAATTAAAAGTAATTGAAATTCGAAAATTATAATTTAAGAAAAAAAACCGCATGATTTAATCGTAAAAGGAATGTTAATTATATCTACGATTTGTGAAAACCGAATAATATACTAAGAAGTCTTGTGCTTTCGCTATAGTTACATACATTTTTGATGAAATTAAATTTTTAAGCCTCTGCTGAAACTTAAAAATATTTTTTTTCAAAAATAAGTCTTATAATTGCAGATTTTAAAACTAACAGCCACATTAATTAGTTATAACGGCATCTTATATGTTCTAAGAAACAATTTTAAGCTCTGAAACAAATCAAACGTCAATTACGAAAGAGTGTTGAGAATCTTCGAAATCAAAAGTAATAGTTCAGAACTAATTTTCTTAAAATTTGTTTTTAATTGCATTTCTGATTTTTTTCTTATTGTAGAGGTGTCAGATAATATACTGTTTTAAGTTAAATGCTTTAAGAAACCTTGTCCTAAAATTGCCACATAAGAATATGTAAATAATATTTATCACGTGACGGCCAATTACGAATTGAATTTGAAAGAAGAAATTATGGATATCTGACCTTGGCTTCCAATCTCCAAATCTTCACAAATTTATTTCGTATATCAAAACTTACAAATCCATCAGTGGTAGTAGATAGTGGTAGTAGTAGTAGAAGCAGTAGCGGAATCGCGACCCGTTGCGAAGATCTGGCGAGAAATTCAGCTTAGTTCAGTTCGACAAGTACGGTCACCAGAGATTCTAAGCCTGCTCCTCGAGCTAGATCTGCAGGCGTCTAATAACAGTATTAGTGGATCCTATGGATCCGTAAAGACGTGTAATATTATATTTCGCTTAAGAGTATGTATACGGCTTGTTCAAAATCTACATTTATAGGGGTTGGGCAAGCTACCACTTGACTCTTCGACTCTTGGGATCTTTGGTGTCATTTCCTCTCTTCTCTATCCTCTTTGTAACCAAAAACTAGCCGCATAAATCCTGTGAGGGTGTTAAGAGAAAACACCTTGTCGACATCTCGTTTTGGAGGTACTATCCCGACTGTGACTCATCATGGGGCATTGCATAATAATGTAATAACTAAGGACTATTTCACGATTAATAGACATTGCATAAGCTTTATGCGTTAGAGAATTAAAAGCGAAAATGATAAATTCAAATGGGATATATGAAGTCATACCTTATTAATAACTTGATCGTCTGCTTACTAGGCGTAAGCATTGGGAATAAATGAAGAATTAATGATAAATTTGACTTCCTTAACGTTTTACTATGACCATTCATGATCTTATTAAAATTTGAACTCATTTATAAAATACTAGCCGTAGTCGCCCGCTTCGCTGGGCATTTAAAATTAACATTATTATTTATTGTCATTATTTTTGAAGTCCTCCAGTAACCACTTAACACCAGGTGGGCTGTGAGCTCGTCCACCTATCTAAGCAATAAAAAAAAAAAAAAATTTGGGAGTCCAACACTCATATAAATATTATCCTACCCATTAAGTACATGTATTTTCTACATGGATACCAAGTTTCAAGTCAATCGGATGCATGGTTCAGTAGTTATAACGGAACATCCGTAAAAACCACTAGAGATTTATATATTAGTATAGATTATTCAGGATTATTTATTAAGACAGGATACAATAAAAATCTCAACGTGTTAGTATTTTAATTTAGTATATTCATTTTATTACTTCATTATTAAGATGTCTTCTAAAAAATTAGAGTGGGGCTTTTCAATACGGGTCATCTGTCATGCAAATTTAAAAGAAAAAGAATATGTAACATGCATTTTGCAGATAAAAACTTTTCGAAGCGTACGAATTTGTCAATCGGCTGTAAAATACTACCATAAACAAATTGCTTGTTAATTGGTAAGTATTGAATATGGTTACAAATGTAACAATGAGCAGTAGCGAGGTCGAACCGCACTCTTACATAACTGTGTACCGATGTTCGTTTATTTGACCTTAAGACCTTAAAACCGGTATCATGGATATCTTAGACCTTTTATAAGCGGATCGTATCGAGTCTAACGTTGTAATTATATGTCGTGGGTGCTTAAATGCTTTTCGAATAGCTAAAGAACTGATTATCCTTGTTAATTAGCAAGTATATTTAATTACATTCTATGTAATTAACATCGCGATCTATGAATACACATTACAAGAGAAATCTAAATTTAAAACAGCTTTAGAGGCATGTTTTTGATTTCCTTAAGAGTAAAATGCGCCTTAAATTCGTAGCTACCCTAAAATATGTATTAACTGAATTTTTGGAACAAAGTTCCTTATGGGACGATGCGGAGGGGTACCCTAACTGGGAAAAAAAAACGTCCGTAACGTAAGATTTTTATTATTTATGTATAGTCTTAGTATGATGGCTATACATCGGTGCTTGATATTGAGCACGGCAGGGAAATTGGAGTGGCATTTACGTCTAAGGATGTTAAAAAGACAATTAGGTCAATGTCACGTGGTAAGTCTCCGGGACATGACGGGCTCAGCATTGAGCACCTGCGTTATGCGGGCGTGCACATCTCTAGGGTTCTCTCAATGCTGTATAACATTTGTGTGGGTCATAGTTATTTGCCAAGGGAAATGATACGAACAATAGTTGTACCAATAGCTAAAAATAAGACTGGAGACTTTGCAGATAGCAGTAACTATAGGCCTATCTCACTAGCTACTGTTATATCCAAAGTGTTGGACAGCATGCTTAACTTTAAACTAAATAAATATGTAAATCTTCATGATAACCAATTCGGATTCCGTTCAGGTTTGTCGACAGAGAGTGCAATCTTAAGTCTTAAGCATGCTGTCAAATACTACACGCGGCGAGGAACACCTTATGCCTGCTTTCTTGATCTGTCCAAGGCGTTTGATTTGGTTTCCTATGACCTCTTGTGGAAAAAGTTGGAAAATATTAAACTACCCACGGAAATAAATAACATTCTAAAGTTTTGGTATGGGAACCAGATCAACAATGTGCGATGGGCTGGGGCTTTGTCTCTTCCGTATAGGTTGGAGTGCGGGGTGAGACAAGGCGGGTTGAGTTCGCCTACGCTCTTCAACCTGTATATGAACGAGCTCAGTAGGACCAGGATTGGTTATTTCATAGACGGGGTGTGCGTAAACAACATCAGCTACGCAGACGATATGGTGCTGCTGAGCGCATCTATCTGTGGCCTAAGGCAACTTGTTTCTTTGTGTGAGGGATACGCCAAATCACACGGTTTGGTGTACAACTGTAAAAAGTCGGAGATCATGGTCTTTGAGACCAGGGGTGGGACGCATGATAAAATACCTCCCGTAGTACTCAACGGAACGCCATTGACAAGAGTTTATAAATTTAAATATCTCGGCCATGTGTTGACCCCTGATCTCAAAGATGATGAAGATATTGAACGAGAGCGGAGAGCGTTGTCGGTTAGAGCAAACATGATAGCTCGCAGGTTTGCACGGTGTTCACTTAAAGTCAAGGTCACCCTCTTTAGGGCCTACTGTACTAACTTTTACACGTGCAGCTTGTGGGCTGGATATACTCAAAGATCGTACAATGCTCTCCGTGTTCAATACAATTACGCGTTTAGGGTGCTGCCCCGCTTTTGTAGCGCATCAGGGATGTTTGCAGACGCGCACATAGATTGTTTTTACGCTACCATGCGTAAGAGGTGTGCATCTCTGGTAAACAGAGTGAGGGCCAGCTCCAACAGTATCCTGAGCATGATCGCAAGCAGGCTGGACTGTATATACATGGGTCGCTGTGGTGCCATCTCCCATGGGATGTTACCACAGTAATTCATTGTGATCTAAATATAACTACTAACATAGGTCAAGTTTTATTAACAATTTATATGAGTCATGGATACTTGAAATAAAAACATTATTATTATTATTATTTATATTTATTTAAAATCTTATTAATTACATAATATTTTTTTAAAAAGATATTAAAAATACAATTTTTTAAAAACACTATATAAAAATAGATTGCCGCTGATGGCGGTGTCTCCGACACAAGCCACCAGTGGTTAGGACTCCAGAGTGAGAAACCTCCTCACAATGCGTGCAGTATCGAGGATAACCCAGCCCTTAACCCAGCTGGATAACGAAAGTTTCTTAAGATGTTGATCGAAACTTTTCGCTATCAAGCCGTGTACCGATACAACTATTGGAACAATGATGGTTGAATCAACATGCCACATGGCGGTAGTCTCGTGGGCCAGGTCTAAATATTTTATTAATTTGTCCTTTTCTGCCTTCACGAGGTTCTCGTCATGAGGAATGGTGACATCAACCAACATTATTATTATTATTATTATTATTATTATACAGTGTCTAATGTATAGTCTACGTGTGACGGTTATAATTATTATTGATATAAGTAGCTGTTTCTTTGTATATTAATATTATATATTTTTCATAAATCATTGTGAATAAAATAAAGTAGATAACTTTGTAAAGTAGTTTTTTATTTATTTTTATCAATAAAAAAATCATAGTACAAAATGTATACCCGAATAATTATTTTCTTTATACCTCGAATTGAACTTAAAATTAATAATTTTATATTAAGAAAGTTCGTTCCTATCCGGTGTCCCCACGACACCACACATCTCTTCTTGTATGTCAATATTCCTGTTCAAAATTTGTTTGTCAAGGTTTTCTGTAACAATACAACCGAGGATGTAGGTTAAGTATTGAGCGTGTGTCGGTGTCAGACAAACAATTTACACAATTGACAAACCCGAGTAACAATTTCGTGGATCACCTTAAATAAATTGTTTGCATTATTATGATTAACACCTCGGCGTCCCAATGAAACTTCGAAACATCGTATTGTCAATACAACGGAATTATATTTATAGCTGTACGGAGGCACTTCAGAGTACACACGTTCAGGATTCGTCCAAGTAACATTACGGTTCTTTAAAAAAAAAAATTAAAAAAAAAACATAATATTACGAAATGATGAAAACCGTAAGTGTCTCTCACGTGTCTCTCAAGTGTCTCTCAAGTGTCAGTAAAGTGCAATGGATTCAGCGTTATATACATTTCGATTACTAAAAATATTATATTTGAATTCTTTATAACATATTTGAATATTTAAAAAAAAAAAATCTTACTTTTTACTTGTCATTTGCAGACTCTTTTCGTCCTTGCCGCCCTGGCCATTGTCTGCGCACAGGAAGCGCAAAATGCCCCACCTCAGGGACAGAAAGCACCCGTAGAAATAGTCAAACAAGACTCTGAAGTTGACGTCGACGGATACAAATTTGAGTAAGTAATATTCGAATTATTCTCCGGCCTGCCTATTTTTGTCGTGAAGCGTTAATGCGTTGCGGCTTGAAGGGCGGAGCAGCTGTTGTACTGTAAATACTGAGACCTTAGAACTCACGTCTCAAGATGTGTGATGGCATTTAAATTGTTGATATCGATGGTGACCACTTAACACCGGTTGGGCTGTGAGCTCGTCCAATCATATTTGCAATAAACTCCTTTTCTTTATAAAATATTTTCTAACTACTTAAATATATCAAAACCACTTTCAATAGTTGTTCATAGTATTTATACATTTGTACTTCCATAATTAATAATATAAAGGTACATTGAAAATAAGCTATAAGGGTTGCTATATTAAATTGTATTAAGCATTTTGGTTTGAGTCATCATCACTTTCAGCATCAACTGGTATTTTTATTCTATTTCTCTGTTGTTAGACAAAGTGTCCGTGGTTCAATGGTTAAGACGCTCCGTATATGCGTATCGAATGACGCGATGATTACAGCGACCACTTATTGTTCTGTAAAATACGGATAGAAATTTTTATGTTTTTACAAAAGGCTTTTTCAATAAAAATATGTCGTAATAAAAATAAAATTTACACTAATTATAATTAGCCTATTAGTTATTATATAGATATTATAGGATCATATATGGTAGGATCTCATGTGAGTTCGCGCGGGTAGGTACCGTAATGCGTTTCGGTTTGAAGGGTGGGACAGCCGTTGTGACTATACTTGAGACCTTAGTTATATCTCAAGGTGGGTGGCGCATTTACGTTGTTGATGTCTATGGGCTCCAGTAACCACTTAAAACCAGGTGGGCTGTGAGCTCGTCTACCCATCTAAGCAATAAAAATAATAATTAGATATACTATAGATATAACCTATAGATATTAGTTAAAATTTAATTTACAATCACTTTTACAGATACGAGACAAGCGACGGTACGTCCAGGCAAGAACAGGGCGAGTACAAGAACGATACCGACCAGCAAGGTCTCCTGGTGAGGGGTAGCTATAAATACGTCGCCCCAGACGGCCAGCAGATCTCAGTTTCTTTCGTCGCCGACAAAAACGGCTACCAGCCCACAGAACAAAACGGAACCCAACAACAACCCGCTCAGGCTTAAAAACATCGGCAACAACAATAATCACTGCTGGAAACCAAAATTATTTCATAAGCTAACTAGAGAATGTATTGTCTAGTCTCAAAGCAAACCTTAATGTGACACTGCCCAATAAAGTGCTCTATGAGGAGATCCGAAATTTTATTCATGATTCGTAGTAAAATTTATTCTTTTTAGACAATCCAAGATTGATACTATCAAACTATTATATAATCGACTTCTATTCGATCATATTTTGTATCTTAGACCGTTAATAGTGTTCAAATAAATGGAATCCTAAAGTACATCTGTACTATTTATTATAAATAAAATGTGTAAATTTTCGTCGTAAGGTCGTCTGTTTTGTCGGTTATTGATTTAGGGTAGGCAGCGGCTTTGCCCCGCCCCTGTCATTGCTGAAGTCCATGGGCGACGGTAACCACACATAATCAGGTGGGCCGTACGCTCATCCGCCTACAAGGGCAATAAAAAAAATATAAAAAAATTGTAATGGAGAACTTCAATAATTTATTGGCCATTGATGACAAAAATAACGCTAAGCTACCGTCGTACGTACCATGCTCTTTTGTCAATATAAATACTATTGTATCGATTAAGAATCTTTGTCAAATTTTTCTTTTTTCTAATTTTAAGATCTACTATATAAATGTCGACTGGAACGTGTGGTTTCTTCGCGGTAGAAACAGGGAATATAAAGATCCGCCATGGTAATTCTGTCCGGTCATTAAATGAATCTTCCGTCCGTGGCAGCGAAATCCTTACCTTAATTTCTTACTTAATTTCATCATTAGTTTCTTATTTGATTTACCAATCAGAACTTTGAAATCGTCGTGGCCCAAAGGATAAGAAGCCCGATGCATTTGTATCAAGCGATGTGACTGCTCCGGTTTTCGAACCCCGCTGGCAGGTATAATATAATTTTTCGTAATTGAAATTAAAATAAATGCGTAGTTACCATATATTATGTATAACATCCCAAAAAAAAAAAAATCCAAATCCCCAAAAATATAATTTGCGTAATTATTACCGTCCGGGTGGGTATCCTTAAACTTTTCTTTGTCTTGTGTGTGTTCATAGTATACACCACAGGGGCGTTCTAGTTTGGAATTGAAAAAGAGCGCTCTTCTCTATCCGTATCAAAAATACATCGCCGTCAGCATAGGGATCTCGACAAAATATTGTTTCCTTTAAGGGTCCCGAATTTATGCTGGGTCTCATTTGTGGGTGTAACCTGGGGTACGAGTTGGTGGTGTCGCCTAGTCGAGATTTGGATAGTCCACCGACCGAAAGGGTCGGCGTTCGTGGCTCTTACGATTCCGAATTCAGAGTCCAGTATAGGCAGGGCAGCAGAGAGTCACGCGTTCTAGAGGTGGTGCCAGGAGTATGGTTGTAGTGTTGACCACGGGGAATCCCTCTACTCTGATTAGGTTCTGACCCCGGGCGGAGATCGGACGTCGGGTGTGAGAGTACAAGAAGGTCGTTTCGTAGGTAAGACCCTAAAAACATCCTTAAGCCCGTGGTCTGCTCCCAATATCGGCAGATTGTCAAGTTTCACATAGCCTGCGCGCCACTTAAGCTCGGACGGATGAGGTTCGGTCATCTGTCCTAAAAAAGGGTCAGGGGATACACTCCCTTGCACCTAGTCTCCCCTGAAAGCTCTGACGCTGGCCATTAAGCGACGGAGGGCTTTAATTGGTTCAGTTGGGATAGGCCTCCCTCAAAGCGTAAATGCGTTATCTATATATGAAAATGAATTGCTGTTCGTTAGTGTCGCTAAAAGTCGAGAAGGAGATAGGTGGGCGAGCAAAGGCTCAGCCAGGAGGGGTGGGATTTGCTAACAGCTACCCGAGCGCCTCCGAAGGAGACCTAACAACTCAAGAGTAGCTGCTTCGCGAATGAATCTACTACCGGATCGGAATCGCGACCCGCTGAGAAGATCCGGCGAGAAACTCAGCGAGCTGATTCATGGGTTAGGTTGCACGGCGAACTCTTTATCGAGTTCGACGAGTACGGTTACCGAGGTCCCTAAGCCTGCTCCTAGAGCTGAAGGCGTCTAGTGCAAAGGTTATTGGATCTGATGGATCCGTAAGGACGTGTTTAGGGCGTCGACGGTGACTGGCTCCTGCATGATCAGGATTCGGGGTGTAGTCAGCGGCGGCTACGATAAGGCGATTATCATGACGCATAGTCTTATCGAAGTACCGTTCCGACGCTGACTTCATGTATTTCTGTATAGATTGGAGGCCCAGGTCGTCGTGTAAGTCAACGTTCCTCACGAACCACGGAGCTCCGACGGCTAACCTGCAAAAGCGGGATTGTAGAGATTGAAGGGTGTCTATGTGTGTGCGGGCCGCGTGAGCGAACACCACACTCGCGTAAGTCATGACGGGCCTTATGCAAGTTTTGTAAAGTGTCACCTTGTTCCGAAGGGACATTTTACTCCGCTTACAGATCATGGGGTAGAGTCTACCGAGAATAAGCGCGGCACGGTCACGGACTGATTTTATATGCGGGCGGAATGTCATCGATGCATCCAGGGTAACGCCCAGGTACTTGACCTTCCTGGCCCAGGGTATGGATTGACTAAAGAGAGTAATCGGGGGTGTGAGATTCCTCCTCCTAATACGGGAGGAAATCCGTGTGGAGCTTCCCCTCTGAAATAGCACCGCAGTACTTTTCGCAGGGTTGATGTCTATGCGCCATTTTCGGAACCACTGTCCTAGGGCTAGGGCTGCGCTCTGAAGCTTCTTCGCGATTAGGGACTTGTTTCTACTGGAATAGTAAACAGTCGTGTCGTCGGCGAATAAAGCTAAATGGGTCGGCGGCGACCGGGGAATATCGTTAACGAATAAGCTAAATAGGAGGGGTGAGAGGACCAGAGCCTTGCGGGACTCCAGCTGTGAGAGGTCGTGGGGAGGAGCGGGTTCCCTCGACTCGATATCGAAAAGAGCGGTTCGACAAGAAGTCCCGTATGATGAGCACGAGACTATCCGGCACACCCATGTTGAATAGTTTGAAAATCAAACCGTTGTGCCAGACTTTGTCGAACGCTTTTGCGACGTCGAAGAAGAGAGCTCCCGTGTATAACGGTTTTGGTCGATTAAGCCCCACAAGAATGTGCTCCGTGAGGCGGTGCACCTGTTGAACGCATGAGTGATTTGTACGGAATCCGAATTGTTCATCGATGAGAATGCCCTTGGATGAGACGAAGTCTCTGAGACGTTTGTAGAGCAGACGCTCATACAGTTTGCCTAGAGACATGAGGAGGCTAATCGGGCGGTAGCTCGTCGGATGATTTTTTGGTTTACCGGGTTTATGTATGCCGATAACGTCCGCTTCTTTCCACACCGCGGGAAAGATACAGTTCGCCATAGCGGCATTGAAAATAGATGCCAACATCACGATGAGTTGGACGGGTAGAAGTTTAATAACGCGGTTGGATATACCGTCGGAACCGGGAGCCTTGCGAGGACGTAGGTCTTTGATCAAGTCTTTAACTTCCATCGGGGTGACGGGTGGTAACGCATCCGAGGGTGGCAAGGAGGCTCTGCGTTCTACCTCACTGTCTACTAATTCTACATGAACAGGGTCCACGGATTGAGTGCTGGGCCTACACTGGGTTTGCAATGTATCGGCCAGCAGCTCTGCTTTTTCGTCATCATCGAACGCCGTGAGTCGGCCTGAGGGGCCTACGAGGGGGGGCATAGTTACTACCGTATCCGATTTGAGAGTACGAGCTAAGCGGTAGTAAGACCTTTGGGAGGGCGCGAGTCCTTCTAAGAAATCAGACCATCTGGCATCTCGGACTTCGGCGATGCGAGACTTTACGTCGCGTTGTAGGGCACGCATTCGAATACGATTTTCCGCGGTAGGATACCTGTCGTAGGCGCGTATTGAGGCGTTCTTAGCTCTTAGGAGCTCCCTAATATCGTCGGACAATTTGAAGCGGTGAAGGAAGTCCTCCGCTACAACTTGTTTCGATGACCTATCTAATGTCGAGGTGATGTGTGACGTTAAGATGTCTATGGCTTCAGCGGTATCCTGAGGAGACGGGATAGAGTCCGGGTTAAACGGGAGCGATGGTGGATCAGATTCAGCCAGGCTGATGCCCAGCGTGTGCCAATCCACCACAGTCCTCGTGACGGGAACGGAATCGGGAGCGCGACCGAGCTTCATAACGACGGGACGGTGGTCTGAATCTAACTCTGAAACTACTTCGATCGAGTGTAAGCGCAGAGTTACGTTTTTTAATAACGCTATGTCGAGTATATCCGGGCGATGCGCGATATTTAGCGGGTAGTGAGTCGGGGTTAGCGGAGCGACGATATCGAAGGCGAGATCATCAACTAACGCGTCAAGCCGCCTGCCATTCGGGGTTGTGGTGTGTGAGTTCCACCTGATGTGTTTACAATTTAGGTCGCCCGCCAGAATGACAGAGCTTCCCATGCCAAGCAGCGCCTCGATATCACTGCTTAGAACGATCTTATCCGGTGGAAGATAAACGGACGCGATAACGATCGGCGCGTGTCCCGTCAGTGAGATTCGGCACACTGATGCTTCGATATTAGCGAGCGCGGGAGGATCGAGCGGGACGCAATGCAGGGCTCTTCTATAGTGCCACCGTGACGGTGCCACCACCACGAGCAGAGAGCCTGTCGTTCCTGACCATGTTATAGTTCGCGATTTTAGGGTCACGGCGCGCGGGCTTAAGTAGGGTCTCCTGCACTAAAAATATATCAATTTGATGGTCACGCAAAAAGTCAGAAACCTGGTCACGTTGATTTGCGAGACCGTAAGCGTTAAAAAATCCTATCGTTACGGATAGGGGCTTTATTCTACTTATATACGCCATTGATTACCGGCGGAGTGAGGGGAGGACGTACGTATTTAATGACGCGTATACGTCGGCGTATTCTTGCAAAACGGCGATAAAGTGTTGTGCAGTGGAGGCAGCGCGAATGGCGTCGCCCAAAGCGTTAACGCGCTCAAAGTTGATCGACTGAAAGAAGTCCAGAGAAGGTTTAAAAGGTTGATAAATATAAAAATGCTCAGAATTAAATAAAAATAACAATTTTGTTTTTCCTTTGATGTGTCCCCCGTTGGACGCATTTCTTTTGTTTGTTTTAAGTTAATTTTATACAAAAGTTTTTTTTGGGTTAGGTCTTTTATTTATCGATTGAGGCACTACGAAATCTGCCGGGTCAGCTAGTTTAATTATATATTTATTGTGCTTGTCACAGTCTAGTGACGTGTAGAAGAGATTTTGTCCATTTACAAAAGTACAGAAGTCTTTAATCCTGAGTTTTAATATGGATGAAGTCATTGTGATTTTAAGGAACTTTGTTTATAACTAACTATCAAGTGTGTCCATTTATCAAGTTCATAGTATTTTCTGAAATTTTCGCTAATTAATCGCTTTATGGTTGAATATTACTAAGTAATATACTAGACGAAAGCAGTGAAGTCATGAAAGGAATATTAAAATACGAGGAATTTTGATAATTCTATTTAATGCTTTACTTTATCGAGTCAAATACTAAATTAAATGTGGATAGTGTAATATGACTAAAAGAGTGTTATAGTGTGAAGATAGGAGTAGCATTGTGCAATGAAAGCAAATCGGTGGTATAGAGAGAGTATTTTGTGTAGGCTTATTGTAGTACAAGTGGATGCCATCATCCTTATGTCTGCACATATGCGAATTTGCGTCATGAGAACATAGCCAGAAAGCTTGAAAAAAAACCAATTACCTATACAACATAATTGAGACGTCAATCTCATGTGTTAATGTGAGTGATAGCATTCACCATTTCGCTATGTTCTTTACACGATCCATTTACTAAGAAATTATGACATAGTAATTAGAACTCTCATTTCACAATTTTCACCAAAATGACCTTTTTGTAGGTATTCAAAATTTTAAAATAGTACACCTGAATTAATTGTGTGTTTGTCTACTGTCATATTCATAATTAAGTACATTTTTTATTAATGACACATTGACTCCAATATATAATATGTATTACTCGTATAATACGAAATACTATTATGTAATAATAATAATAAGAATACTATAGTAGGTTTTTTAAGCCAATTAAACTACATATCAATATAAATTTTCAATTGGCTCTTTAAACAATTTGCTCTGAATTATATTAAGGGGACAGTATAGAAGTAAAATGAAAATTGTGTTGGTATTCATTAATTTAATTCCGTATAAAAGTAGAAACTGCTATTTATAGGAATCATTGCTGACTGTGGTCAATAATCCGGATGGTGGGTTTGTATCCTTTGTCGTCAGCTGTGAAGGTCACCTCGTATTCCTGACCATCGGGAGTTAGGTATGAGTATGAGCCTCGGACAGCAATACCTTGGTTTTCTCCTACGGTAATAAGACCGGCTTCCTCTTTCCTTGACACTCCATCACTAGTCTTGAATCTGAATTGGATTTAAAGAATATAATTTATTACTAAAAGCGATAAATACATGACATAGAAATCCATAGTGGAATTGGAGGACTCGAGCCGTTTAAACCGAAACGCCTTACTGCTTCACGGCAGAAATAGGCAGGGTGGTGGTACCTACCCGTGCGGACTCACAAGAGGTCCTACCAGAGGTAATAGAGTAATAAATTACTCACTCGAAATCATATCCATCAGGTCTGACAAAGCTGTTGTCTGAAAGGATTTCGGCGGTGCTTTTTTGCTCCTGTGCAATAATTACGCCGGCCAGTGCACAGAGAACGAACAGTTTCTGAAATAATTAATATAATTGTTAGTTCTTTATTCTTTATTGTACACGCAGTTAATACAATACAATAATTGCGAAAAGTTATAAAAAGGCGAGCTTAACTCAACAATTGAGTTATCTACCAGCTGACTGTTCTTTAAGAGGGAAAGCTTTATAAGTGGGTAGAAGAGTTTTTTTTTTTTATTGCCCTTGTAGGCAGACAGGGCCCACCTGATGGTGAGTGGTTACCGTCGCCCATGGACTTCAGCAATGCCAGGGGCAGAGCCCAGCCGCTGCCTAACGAAGAGTACAATCTAATCAATTTACTTACTGATACAATGCACAATAACGATCATATTAATAATAATAAAAAACACTAATAAATAATGTATCAGACTATATACATACACGTACATATATAATGAAATACATAAAATAAATAATAATAATATATAAGTAATATTAAATCGATAGATAGTGCTCCTTTAATGCCTTCCTGAATATTTCAAGTGAGGGGCTGGCACGGCTTTGCTAGCAGCAAATTAAATAGCTGACACTGTCTTGATTGCGTTTTGAATTATTCTAGTGCATTTGAAAGGCGGGTGTTTAGACGCTACTACGCATTAGCGGGCACCACCAATTTAGTTATTTTTCGTGTGATTGTGATGGTTATGGTTTTTTATTTTATTTACAAGACAAGATTAAATGGGTTATCTTACAGAGCTTAACAAAAGGATAATATGAATATAGATAAATCACAGAAATAATATCAGAAATAGTATTGATTTATTTCTGTGAAGTAAATATTAAATAAATTTCTAAATTAAAAAAAGAACGACTTATTCCGGTTCGATAGTAAAAAACAATAAAACTTACCAAAGCGACCATGGTGTTGGAAAAAGAGAATATTTTCTTTTTGCAATAAACAGATGAATGATACAAATGGTTCGGACCAAACTCCTTAAATACAGGCTTTGTTTGTCCACATTACAGCAACTGTAAATGTGCACACTGGCGTAGGTGATAATACAATATGTTTTATGATGAAACTCAACGACAAACGTCAAAATTGGCACACAACATAAAGTAGAAAAAATTGCGTATTGTTTTGTACAGAAACAGATGATAATTGACTTGACCGATCTTTTATTTCATTTTTTTCAGGCGGAAATTTCAGCCGTCCTTTGAATATAGTACCCAAGTGCTAGTCATTGGCACCGGAATCAATATCTCCGTAAAGGATTTAAAATGTCAGTATTAGAAAACGTAGAAAATATAGACGTGTATAATTTAATTAATCGTCGAAGTTGTTATTTATGTGTTATATTATAGGTATGTATATATTATATGTATTTTTCATCAATTTCGATTGTACATAATGACGTAGACAAAGACTAAAACAACATTTAAACGTAGTTTTGACTGTTGTGCTTTTTGCATGTAATCTTACGGTACCATTGAGCCTTGCTTATAAATCTAGAAGTCGTATAATGGAACGCTTAAATTGTTACTAAATTCCACGAACTCACTATTCACTCAGCGGGGGCCTGTTAGATTTGTTTTGATGAGCATTATGAATAATTCGTGTTTTTTAAGATCAGGACTGGGCCCGGTCCGGGGTCTGGCGCCTCTCCTCTCAGCGATCGGAAAAATATAGGAACCACTCCGTCGGAAACGCCGCTGGGACTTCATTACCGAAAAGAAAATATTAATAGACGAGCAGTTTGGGTTCCGCACCAAACACTCGTGCATACAAAAAGTGCACCGCCTCACGGAGCATATCTTAATAGGGCTAAATAAGCGGAAACCAATCCCGACCGGAGCTCTCTTCTTCGATATAGCAAAGGCGTTCGACGTGGCATAAGGGTTTAATTTATAAACTGTATAACATGGGAGTGTCAGACAGACTCGTGCTCGTTATACGAGACTTCTTGTCGAACCGTTCGTTTCGATATCGAGTAGAGGGAACTCGCTCTCGCCCCCGTTATCTGACGGCCGGAGTCCCGCAAGGCTCTGCGCTCTCCCCGTTATTATTTAGTTTGTTTAACAGTGATATACCCCGGTCTCCGGAGATCCATGTAGCGCTCTTTGCCGATGACACGGCTATCTACTACTTGTGTAGGAAGAAGTCGCTATTGCATCGGCGACTCCAGATTGCAGTAACTACCATGGTACAATGGTTCCCTCGCCCTCCGAATACCACTTCGAGCAGCCCACTCCTTAATAGGCGCGTTAACACCTCTGCCGTTAGCCCCGTCACTCTATTTGGTCAGCCCATACAGTGGGCCTCGAAGGTCAAATATCTGGGCGTCACCCTTGACAGAGGGATGATTAATATTAATGATAAATTGTCCCTTCGTAATAAGGTGATACTCTACAAAACTTGCATACGCCCTGTCATGACCTATGCATGTGTAATGTTTGCTCACGCGGCCCGCACCAACTTGAAACCCCTTCAAGTCATTCAATCCCGTTTTTGCAGGATAGCCGTCGGAGCACTATGGTTCCTAAGGAACGTGGATCTCCATGATGACCTGGAGCTTGACTCAGTCAGTAAGTATCTACAGTCAGCATCATTACGCCACTTTGAGAAGGCGGCACGATATGAAGACTCTCTTGTCGTGGTCGCCGGTAATTACATACCCGATCCTGTGGACCGAATGGTAAACAGTCGATGTCGCCCTAAGCACGTCATTACGAATCCTCCCGATCCATTAACGGTGCTTTTGGGTACCTCAAGCACGGTCACCTTTCTTGCCGAACCCGTCGCTTGCGACGAAGGGCTCGACGAATAAATTAACCCATAGACACAGCCCATTGAGTTTCTCGCCGGTTTTGTTCAGTGGGTCACGTTTCCTAGCCGGTGGTAGACACTGCGAAGCATTGCTCTTGCTAGGGCCAGTGCTAGCAACACTCCTGGTTTGAGCCCACCTACTAGCTCGGTGAATCTGTAATAGCCTAGGTTACTAGAATAGGTAGGAAAAAAAAAAGGAGTTTTTGGTGAGGGTTCAACTCCCAAATACGGCCTCGCGGGTAGGGTTTCCGTTATTTTCTCCTGTAAAGAAACCCTAGGAGCCTACAAAGCGTATAGGACGCTTTTTTTATTAACGGATAGCACGTTTTTTTATTAAGTTAATTTTACTGTATGCTGTTTTAAGTATTATCGTTTATTATTGAACGATACCATGTTACGAACATCGCAAGTTTACCGGATACCGGCAATGAAAAAAAAGGAACTATTGATTTTGAAGCATAACGTTTGGCAGATAAGATCCTATTTATTTTATTACCAGTCTTCACTACTTGCTAATAAAAATAAAATTCAACCTGAGGCGTCTGATTATCTTTGTGGTATTGAATTTTAATCATCGGGCGAACACTAGTTTCAATTGAATTAAAAAAAAAAAAGATTGGTTAGATTTAAATTTATTTACAACACATAAATTTTCTCACACGTCCTCGAAGTTTACGAGATTGATTTTTATTATTCACTAAATATTAAATTACAAATTAGTTTATAATCTCAGTGAACAAGGTCATTACGTAAATGCAATATTTTAAAACAAGTCTCATATCTTCGCATACCAAATCATATTAACATTTACAAAAACACTTTTTACATTCAAAATTTGTATCATTATGTGAAAAGATCGACTTGAGACCAATGCTGATATTGACCAATGACTATTTTATAATTAAATCGTGTTATTTGTAGTCTAAAACAAGAAGAAAATTATATATCGGTATAGTAATGAGTCAGTTAGAAACCTGTGAAATCCAAGACTGACAAAAAAGGACACACATTGTGACTTGTGACTAGGAGTGGGTAATATCGGTTTTGCCGCGTATCGAATCGTATCTATATATCGAGTATCAATATCGGATATTGAATCTATATATTTTCTGAATCTATATATTGATGGATGCTAGTAGATTTTCTCGATTCATGATATTTGAGATTTGAAACGATACGCTGATATAATATCGTAGTAGATATAGATTTAAGTCAACGTTATACGGTTGGTTTTCTGATATCAATTTATAATATGATTTAAAGTAATAAAAAGAACATGAAAATAAAAATATCAAAAAAACTTTCCTTCACGCTTTTACCAGGCTTAGGACTGGCTACATTGTTTTCAGTTTTTAGTATTATGTGTCTTAATTTAAAATTACAAAATATACCAAAAGAGTATAGATTTCAAATTTTAATACAAACACCAGAAATAAACTCAATTATTTGGATTCAACTAAAAATAGAAAAATGTGTACTTTAAAAATCAAACACAAAAAACTTTTATGTATTTATAAACACTTGTCCAAAAATTCTAGTTCAAGGTCAAAGCGCGTGAAATTAAATTTAACGATGCAAATAGGCTATACTGCATTCAAGTTAGGGTCGAAAGTTGAAACTTCTTTCCTAAATTGTATCCTGCTGATACGTTAAGAATAATCTACAGACATATGGACTTAAATATAAGGTTTACAATTGTATGGATAATGCCTGTTTCTGTTTCATTCATCACATGATATCCCTATCGTGCGCTCACTCACTCTGGCCGATTCGATACGAACCAAACGAATATTGCTGATATTCACGAATCGGTACGTTATGCCAATGCGCATCACATCGAGCAATATCGTGTATCGGCTGATATCGTTATATAGATTTCGATTCACGAATCGGTACGATATGCCGATGCGCATCACATCGAGCAATATCGTGTATCGGCTGATATCGATATATAGATTTCGTGCGGGGCGATATCGGATTCAACGATATTGCTGCGATATATAGATATTGAATCTATATACGATTTATATCACCCACTCTTACTTGTGACGTAGTCGCCATCAAAATGCGGGCGTGCAAGAGAGAGGCCTGATGCTCTTCAATCGCGCGCCCACACTTCTTTATGCATACTAGTGGTCCTCTAATAGTCGAAATTCGACTATAACTAATGGAAATTATAAGTTTGTACACTGTTATGATTCTATTGTCAAGGACTATTATACTTCTTTAATCACAGATTTCGTCAAGACTATACTTTAGATAAATATTAATAAAAAGAAAACAATACATATTTAATCTATTTTCAATTTGACAGACTATAACTGACAGACTGCAAAGAAAAGTTTGACAATAAATAGTATGCATACATGTGTGTGTCAAATACATGGTAGTGTGTGTAATGTTTTATTTATTGATTTAATGTATCTTTTATGCATTATTTAAAAAAAAATTAGTTTTGAGCACTTCTTCTCTATAATCTCTATAAGTGTTGAAAATTTCATACTCCTCCGTCCGCGCAGTTTTCGTAAAAAGGAATACAAAGTTTTTGCTTCACGTATTAATATATAGATTATTTAAGCATGATTAGCTTATTCTATTCTAAAAATAAGATCTCATTTGAATTTTACAATGTCATTGTCATTAAAAGGTTTCCAATGTTTTTTTTTGATAGCGTTTAAATAAACAGACTAAAACAATAAATTACAATACAGTCTTTCGAAATCTCATTCAATCTCATTTTGTTCAATCCTTTGTCTTATGAAACTTTCTTGATGATTGTTCTGTAGCCTCTTTTGCCAGCTTTGTAGATCATCTCGTAGAGTTGACCTTTGCTGTTGTACCAGCGTACAGCACCGTGGACGTCGAGGGCCGCATCGTTCGTCCCGAGGTTCTGTATGGCTCCCTCCTCAGTACGAGATGAGCCGTCACTGGCGTCGTAACTATAATAGAATTAAACAATTATTGCTTTAAAATTTGTACGTTGCAACTTAATTATTAAATTATTTTTTTATTGCTTAGGTTGTTGGACGAGCTCGCGGTACACCTGATGTTAAGTGGTTACCAGAGCCAATAGACATCTAAAACGTAAATGCCGCCACCCACCTTGAGATATGAGTTCTAAGGTCTCAGTATAGCTACAACGGCTGTACGGCAGAAATAGGCAGGCAATACCTACCCGTGCGGACTCACAAAAGGTCCTACCACAAGTAATTACACAAATTATAATTTTGCAGGTTTGGTTTTTTTATTACATGATGTCATTCCTTCTCCGTTGATGTCAAGCGTGAACATTTATTTTGTTAAGTACGTATTTCATTAGATAAAGTGGTACCCGCCGCGCCGGCGGGATTCGAACACCGATGCATCGCTAGATACGAATGCTCGAATTTGTGTTCGAATCTATGGGCACCCGTACTCACATAATACTAAATGAGCCCGTCCATTAATTAACAATCACTCATCTGTCATTTATGAATATTAATATACTAATTTTAGTTTTAATTAAAAATCAGATATAACCTTAAAATGTTGTCGATAGATAGTGACGCGATAGATTCTCAAAAAAGCTCAAGATTAAATTTACTGTCATCTTAGTTAAACGTAATCATAAATGAAATTATATAATTTTCAATACAGCAGATTTCGGTGAAATAATAAATGTGCACCGTCTAAGATTGTTGATTTTTTTTCGTTAGTAACTATCGTGGGTAAGTTTTTAACCGGTATATAGTGATGATAGAGCATATTGCAAAAGTAGGGACCAGCGTCGTATCTATTTCTACGATGAAACAATCATTCACTGTGGGAATGGGTTGGGCGTAAAACAAAAACTATAGCAGAGACTCGGAGCTCAAATCTCAAGTCCGTGGCGGCATTCTGGTTGTGATTATCTACGTGTTCCTGTAACTACTTCTTATACCCGGTGGGTCAACAGTTCGTTCACCAATAATAATATACAAAACAAAAAACTGTTTAATAAAATTACTCGACCAAAATGCTGAAAATGGATAAGCTTCATTGTAATTATCGCTATATTTGTTAATTAATTAGCCCGCCACCCAATAATCGTTTAATAATTGTTTAATCAATCTCCCTTGAAGTACAAATGATCATTATGTAAAATTTCAACTAGATTCCAACTTAAAGAAGATGAATTTAAAAAAAACAACAAATTTTACAATATGTTGTCATTATTTCCGAGATCACAGTAATATCTACTTATATTTTCTAACTATTATACTTTATGGCAATTGTTGTCATAAAAGCTTTGTGTTTCTCTATTGTGTTCGATTTAACTATGTAAATTCTATGTAGTTATTTTGAATTTAATGTTATAGGGCAGTGTTCGGTATTGGGTACAGCTTATATTTTAAATACATAATGTATCTACACGACATTTTGCAAGAATGTCATTAATGTCATACGAAGGTCATTCAAGATTCTTAAAATAATAGTTACCTCTAATATATATTTATATTTATAACATGACATATACTTATTCCTTGTCTTCTTAGATTAACCAAATGTGTATTCGAAAGGTTTTTAGAAAATACTTTAATAGGAGTATCTACATAGTAGGCTAGGTTCGATCGACCTTACGACCGAGTATACCTTATATACTTCTCTATTTTAGTCTAATTTTGATTTGATTTGACTTTAACTTGAAAAACAGGGTCTAAATCTCAATTTTAATGTATAGTTTATCGTATTTATAGCGTTTGAGAAATGATCTATACTAATATTATAAAGAGGAAAGATTTGTTTCTTTGTATTGAATAGGCTCCGAAACTACTGAACCGATTTGAAAAATTATTTCATTGTTTGGTAGCTACATTATTTCCGAGTGACATAGTGTATATTTTTTTTTTGAAAAATATTAGGAATCCTTACTAAAACTCCAATAATGTAACCCAATGTGTCAAAAAATTACCTAAAATATTCCTTACATCGCGTGCCTTGCGAAAAAGGATTGATGATAGAATGAAATAATGTACTACGACTTTGTAGAACACATTATTATGTACAAAAAGTGTCGCGACAGCATATGTCTAATTATTATAGTTATGCCGCAATAAGTGTTCTTTTATTTAAAAAAATAAAACAACGTCAAATATCGTTGAAATTTTTGTTAAAGACCCGAGCGAAGCCGGAGCGGGCCGCTTGTGTTATATTAATGCAAAAAAGTAGTCGCACCCTTCAATCCGTAATGTATCGTTGCTTGGCAGGAATGCTGTTCTCACATTACTCTCTATTACCAATAAATGCCGATTCGATTGCTTACGATCCCACTATATGGTATATTACGTAGAGACAACTGCTGGACACTCTTTAGTGGATCCCTTCATCGCTCTGACTATATTTATCGGAAGATTCGGGTAGGTGCTAGTCTTGGTTGAAAACAATCAGCCAAAATGTTTGTTAAGCATGTCTACGATTACTAATGTTTTTCTAGGAAGGAGGGATGGTTCATGGACTTGGGGGCTTTTTAGCCTCACTAAGATGGCTGGGCGAGCACTTGTTTGGCCAGGATGGGAAGAATTTGCTAACAACCGCCCCAGTGTCTCAGAAAAAGACATGACAGATCAACTGGATATGCGTCTGGAATCGTGATCTGCTGAGAAGATCCTAAGAGAACCACAGCGAGCTGATGTTATATGTCATGATCAGGTTGCTAACAATATCATGACGGTTTCAGTATTACCACATGCTGGTCTATAAGCGTAAATTACGAAAATGTATGATAATTCAATTAAAACAGTTTTTTCCTGACAAAAATCAAAATACCAAATAATATTCAAAGCAAAATTAAAATCCAACTTGTCGAGCGTTAAACAAGACACTTTAGTGTTTATTTTACTTTAATTGAGGTCTTTAAGTAACGGACCCATAAAGTTAATCGAACCTCAAAAGGACATTCACCTCATAAAAGGCGTACAGAGCATGTGTTTTGTTTTTGTGGTCAGAATTGACACCATTATGTGCCGGCTATAATTTCTGTGAAGCTAAAACAAGTTTGAGACAGCCTAAAAGATTTAGTTTTTTCTTCGAGCGCAGACGAGTGACTCGTCAGTAATGTATCATGCTATTTTTAGAACTGCAATACTGTTATGAAAAAAAACCGATGTATTAATAATAACTACGCTAAGCAGGGGTAGAATACAACCGATAAATTATTGAGACAGTCATATTATACGCATTCCTGCAGATCTTTTTTTTTTTTTTCGTTTTTTCCATTCTATTTTAAATTTATTTTTATTACATACATATGTGTATGGACTAACAAACTCATTGTTTTCGCGGTTTTAAATGGTTACCGAACCAGTAGAAATTTTAAAAGAATCTTCTTTAAAGGTAAATAATACGTATTTAACACATGATATTTTTGAACTCGATCCACGATGTTTGAATAGCGTCGTGCTATGAAATTAAAGCCGCAAAATGTTTTTTATTATTGATGGTAAGGCAAGGTAGGCTAGATTGTTTGATAGACATGATAGCTGATAAGTAATTGAGGCTTCGTTTGTGTCACTCGTGAATATTAGGATTCCCGTTGTCATATTTATGTGCTCCGTTTACTGTTTGAAATGAAAAGGGCCTTCAGTTTTTTGTTAGTCGACAGGAAAATAATTATCGTATCACTCAATAAAATAAGAAGGTGGCTTCAATATTTTATTGTACATTAAGGTTAGACAAAAGTGTTAATTTAACTGCAATGTCATATGAAATTAAAAGGTTGAAATATTTATTGTTTTTACATTGTGCATTATATCTAACTCTGTTTTTTTTTTCATTACAATATCAATTCTCAACATTAGTTCTCAATGTTTCATTATTTATGTTATCGTATAACGAAACATAAACGTATTGAAATTTAATTGTTAGAATATAAACTAATGATGTTTATATTTAATTATCACCATATTGTTTTGTTTAGTTTTTCAGGTGAGTTTCATTGTTGCATGTTATAAAATATTCATAATTTTATATTTAATCTAAAGCGAAATTGAACCTTGTATTTGGTCTCCTAACTCAATTTCATTTTACATAAAATGAGGCCTCCTCATTCACAGAAAATGCATAAAATGTTTATGTGGTGATTATTGTGTTAAAATGTTTTAGCGCATATGTGCATGCTAGCCGAACAAATTGTTATTATTAACTAAGAAAACTTCGACGCGCTCCAATGTGCCACTAGTGAATTGTATGAAAAATCGTCTTCGTGAATCGTTGATAGTACTGACAAAAACCTTCTTTCGAGAGCCAACAATAATTATGCTAAGTTTCATCACAGGTGGTAGTTTTTTTTTGACGTTCAACAAGTATGTACTTTCATTTATGTTGAATAATTTTTTTTTAATTTGATTTGATTTGATTTGACAATTGGATGTTTGGTTTAGGAGACCGTAGATAATAAATAAATAAAAAAATAAAAAAATCGTTTGCATAAAGATTCTTTGCCAGTTCACAGGAGCAAAAAGCTTTCTTAGGGCACCACGCCAAAATTGCGAGCTTGTAAATAATCTCGAATAAAACAATACACGCTTCGATGCCAATAAACACGGAGGTCAGGTAACAGGACCAGCAGGCTACAAAGGACAACATAAAGGCCAATTAACATAATCATGACATTCCGTGTTGTTTGTGATTTAAAGGTTGTTTTTTTGCTCTAGATAGGAGACCAGTTCACGGTCTACCTGGAGTCAACTGACTACTCCGGCATGAGGGCCAGAGTTTGCACTAATATACATTAACGCTTGCTTGATCAAAACAGAAACCATAATGCGTGACCGGCTCCACAATAGAAATAGGCTAGACAGTAGCAACTACTAGGGCGTACTCCCTTTATGCCCTACCATCAGTACTAAGCAAGTGAGGTTTCTTCAATCCGTGCTTGTTGTGTTCTGACTCACACATTTAGCTTTCATTTTCGTTTTAGTATTCTAAATGTCGTTCGATGTTTTTAGGTATTTCCAACGCGTACAATTGTTTATTGCTTTTCATAAAATTCCTGGCCTCATTTCTATTTCTTTATGTACTTATAATAAAATCGATGTCAGGGGAATTGTAAATTTTAATTTTAAAGGAGGACCTCATCGTGGCTAGTTTTCATTTAGATTTAATGTCTATATATACTTATACTATATATCTTACTGGTCGTAGGATCTGTTGTGAGTCCGCGCGGGTGGGTACCACCACCCCGTCATTTCTGCCGTGAAGCAGTAATGCGTTTCGGTTTGAAGGGTGAGGCAGCCGTTGTAACTTACTTGAGACCTTAGAACTTATATCTCAAGGTGGGTGGCGCATTTACGTTGTGGATGTCTATGGGCTCCAGTAACCACTTAACACCAGGTGGGCTGTGAGCTCGTCCACCCATCTAAGCAATAAAAAAAAAATCCCCTGAAGATTGTGTAGGCTTTCAAGTATATCTGGACGTCTACCATAGACCCAGGAATAAGCCGAGCTTTCGAAGATAGATTCAATACTTCTTATACAGCCTTAATACCTATCAAGGGAATTACTCAATATATTATTACATTCGAATATCATTAGTAAATGTAACGTTAGCTGTTTTAGAATTCCGTGTGATAGCCAAACCGGTAGCAATCAACACAATTACTTACACGTGATTAGGTTGATTAATATCGGACATGTAGGAACTTTTAATCAAACAGTTCTCGAAATTTCGATTTTAAAATCAAATTGCATAATCGGTGCACAATTCGGTATTGGTGTGCTGTGTTGTAACAAAAGTAGCCCCCGAATGAGCCTTTAAATTTCGGCAAGTTCCGATATCTCAGTAAATCTGAATTTTTTATTTATTGCTTAGATGGGCGAACGAGCTCACAGCCCACCTGGTGTTAAGTGGTTACTGGAGCCCATAGACATCTACAACGTAAATGCGTCACCCACCTTGAGATATAAGTTCTAAGATCTCAGTATAGTTACAACGGCTGCCCTATCCTTCAGACCGAAACGCATTACTGCTTCACGGCAGAAATAGGCGGGGCGGTGGTACCTACCCGCGCGGACTCACAAGAGGTCCTACCACCAGTAATAAAAATAATAAATTAAATTATTTATTCGAATATTGATATTTCGGAATCCGGTACGGATACCTATTATATGGACACGCGCTTATTTTTGAATACGATACTCATATTCTAACTTTGTCAGAATGCATCAACAAATAATAATGGATCTATGTAATAAAATAATAAATGTGCTTTTCTCTGTTGCTCTGTACGCTTCGGTACATTTACGAGTATATCTACTGATGGTGAATATTATTGTGAATTCGCATATGCCGCTCATAAATCAGGTATAGATAAGGATGAGGCTTAATTATGGCTTTGTAATAGTTAAAATATCGTAACGCGCAAACTTCATGCACGAGTATGTGTGAGATATTTTGTAATTATTTAAATTTTCGAATTGTTTTTGGGCTTTTTTGATGTATTTCGTTATTTATTGTATTAAAATATTGATTGCATATTGAGTATGCACACTAATTAATATGCATTAAAATTTCAAGATCAAGATTAAGGCTCAATAGAATTATTCTGCTTAAATTCAATAATAAATTATCAGTGTAACACAATAAAATATTAGTTTGACCTTATTCCGTTTTGAAATCATTATAATTTTTAAATTTATTTGACGATTAATGTATAAGATTTAATATAGAAGCAGTCAATAGAATTTAAATTTAAAGTAAAGGCTTTATATTTTAATAAAATAGCCATGAATATTGTATCTGTGGATTGGTTGGTATTCATTTAAATGTTTATAGATAGATAGATCATAGATCCAATAAAAGGTAAAGGTATGTTGTCCCAGCCTCCACAAGCCATTACTACTGTCTATAGCAGTTTTACCTTTAGTTGCTTATTTTCGTGCCAAATTTATCCTAGCCACTAACTTTTTTCAAGGGAGGTAAGCCGATTAACATCCCATAGTTTGATCTAATTTAAAAACAAAATTATAGTTATCAGATGGAAATGTAGTTTTTGCTGTGAACTGAGCCTCTATTGTGAGTCGTAACCGGATATTTTGAGTGACAGCTGTTTGTGACATTGCCACTCAATCTCCACTACAAGGCCGACGAACTGTGACAATATCGATAACATATCCGGTTGTTATAGCTTTGCTCCTACAGCGTGTTTAAACGGAATTTTCACCATATTATTATATCCGTATTCCATACATGTATTATAAAATAATAATAAATTATAATAATGTAAATGTCTATGGGCTCCAGAAACCACTTAATACTAGGTGGGCTGTGAGCTCGTCTACTCATCTAAGCCTTAAAAAAAAACGCGCTTCAAAAAGAATGCTGTCCGACAAATTGATAGCAGGTTCGTTTTCTAAAATCTAATTCAAATTTCGATTTAAATCAGTCCATAACTAGAAGAACGAACCAGATTGTCATTTATTATAATTCGGCCTTGTTATAAACCTGTAAGAATTTTAATACATTTTAAATATGAGTATAAGAAAAGTTAATTGGAAATTTATTAAATAATTTAGCCGTTATTATAATTTAGTAAACATTATCGCTGGCTATTTAAATTATGGCAGAATTCTTCACAAATGTGAATCTGATTGAGTCATAACATAGTTATTTGGACATCCGTGACAATTATATTATTTTTTGTTTATTTTTATTGGGTAATTTTGATGTTCCGCGGCAAAGATTAGACGATCTATTATTATCGTGCTATAAGGATCTCGATTAAGCTATCACGAGTTAAGTTTGTTAACTAAGTGGAATGCAAGTGCTCTGAGGAATTGTTCGAGATGATACCGACATCTCGTTTTTACCATCGCATCGCCCGCCACCGGAGTACAGTTCATCCATACTACCTGGAGCCACTACGTTCATCCACAGTGCGTTTCCAGAGATCTTTTTTGCCACGTACCATCCGGCTATGGAATGAGCTCCCCTCCACGGTGTTTCCCGAGCGCTATGACCTGTTCTTCTTCAAACGAGGCTTGTGGAGAGTATTAAACGGTAGGCAGCGACTTGGCTCTGCCCTTGGCATTGCTGACGTCCATGAGCGACGGTAACCACTCACCATCAGGTGGGCCGTATGCTCGTCTGCCTACACGGCAATAAAAAAAAATGCAATAAGGGTAATTACATGTCTAGTCATCATTATTGCCTAAAATACGTATTGTTATTTGTGGAATATGAAGTTCATTGAAATGTTATTACCATTAATACAATTTGCACAAGTTTAGTAACTACCGCTTTGTAATTACCGTGTATTCTATTATATAACTTATGCGACAAACGTAAAAATAGTATTGTGATAGCGGGTACAAGCTGATCCAATAGATACTGTATGACCACACTGTCCACATAAGCCAAGGTTTCATTTTCAACGGATATTGTGTCACTAAAGGTTCTGCTAGTATCTCTTGAACTGTTACTTGACATTAAGCAATAAGTACTTAATAAAACCTAAAATTTTAGATAAGGTAACGTCATTTTATCGAATATCTATGAATGTGTTAGGAATGTGGCCGTTTGAAGGAACAGCTCAGTGATAAACAGCTACAGTATATTTAGTGGTTTTGATTATGTTATTATAAATTACAGCATTTGGTAGTGAATATTTCTTTTTAACTAGTTATAAAATAGTTTCTTAATCTGGGCCATTTACATTAAATATAGAGTAAGTATGTGTAACTCAAAGTTTCATACCCTAATGCCCGTGGTTTTCATACAATAATTAGGATTTTAGAACTACCCCATCTCTTTCGTGGGGTTGTAGCAAAAGGCAATTAAAGGAGAATAGACAGCATCTTTCTCGTTTCGTGGATTTTGTTACTGAAAGATGACTATGTTGCTTTTGATCTCTTCGGCTGTATAGTGATAACCTTGAATTATACTAGTCATACTGGTTATGTGAGCCTGATCAGAACGGAACCTAGCTTTTCTGCCTATTTCTGTCGCGAAGAAATCATCCAAGAGTGAAATAGCCACTGTGCGATTGAAGTTTTGACCTCATGTAGTAAGATAAGTGGGCTCATATATTCATTCAGGGTGTTATGCATGCGAGCTTCGGTGGCCACTTAATAACGTGTGGGCCGTGAGTTCGTCTGCCCTTATGAACTAATTATAAAACGTTACACTACAATTTTTATTTTGTTGTATCATTAATGCATGGTTTTTCTTAAGTTAAAAAATGAAATCTAATGTTTCATTTGAAAAAAAAAGGATTTCATAATCAATTTTGACATCAATAACGGTAAAAAAATCTTAAAAATGTCTACGCAAAACAATTTAACTATTGACCTTCATTATCACATTTTTTTTCAATTGCACGAGCCTATCAAATTGAAAATTAACGTTAAAAACTTTACCGACTTCCATATTTGATTGTGGCTTTAATTATAATATTGTGAACGCGATTGATTTGTTCGCGTTAATTTGTCAAGCTTTAACGTATTGAATTTAAATCAGACAAGCGCGCAATGTAACTCGAATTAAGCTATTACACGTTGACGTCTTGTACAGCGAACCCCGTACGCAAGCTGACAGCGCGCGTTACATTACGTGTGTAAAAACAGTTAGTATATTTTGCATTGCAATGCAAGTTTTCGGATACATTATTTAAATATTATTGTAACAGGACCTACTGGTGGTAGGACCTCTTTTGAGTCCGCACGGGAAAGTACCACCACCCTACCTATTTCTGCCGTGAAGCCGTAATGCGTTTCGGTTTGAAGGGTGGGGTAGCCGTTGTAACTATACTGAGACCTTAGAACTTATATCTCAAGGTGGGTGGCGCATTTACGTTGTAGATGTCTATGGGCTCCAGTAACCACTTAACAAAAGATGGGCTGTGATCTCATCCACCCATCTAAGCAATAAAAAAATAAAAGGGCTCTGAGAAGACAGCTACTAATCAATTTTAATTTTTTTAATTCCTTGATATCTATTACTCTGTACATAAACTTACATAAATATAATATTTCAAATGTAATAGTGTTGTCTAAAAATAATAATAATTTCAAATAAAATAAGAGCGCGCTTAAATAAGTAAGCAGTTTTCTTTATAGTTACATAAATATTTATATGTATATTTAAACAAAATATTTATATTTGTGTATATCTAGTGTCACCAACAAAATTATATCTCATTATTAAAAAGACAATAATGGATAATGTACTTACTGAAATTTATATGAATTTGGTAAATTGTCTGTATCTAAGTCATATCGAACGACTTGAACTTTGTTCTGATTGTTGACGAATGGACCGGCTGCTATCACTTGCAGAAGCAGCGAAGCACCGCATACCTGAAAATTGGTTATTGTTGGTATTATTAATTTAGTTTATTTATTATCAACTAGCTGACCCGGGAGACTTCGTAGTGCCTCAATCGATAAATAAAAGACCTAAGCTTTTGTATAAAACAAACTCAAAACAAACAAAAGGAATCCGTCCGACGAGGGACACATCAAAGGAAAAACAAAGTTGTTATTTTTATTTAATTCCGAGCATTTTCATATTTATTTACCTTCAAACCTTCTCTGGATTTCCAAAAAAAAATTCAAGACCACAATTAGCCAAATCGGTTCAGCCGTTCTCGAGTTTTAGCGAGACTAACGAACAGCAATTCATTTTTATATATAGAGATTAGTTTACTTATAGGCGTCGATTGGAGAAACGAGTATGTAAATCAAGAAGTATTTTCTTTAAACATATTAATCAAAATAACCAATAACAATTTTTTATAAGAAATCTCCAAACGCTTGAAGGAAGCTACACGTGATGCTAAGGCTGGCTGGTACTTTGCACAGAGAGTGAGTTTGGCTGCCCAACGAGGTAACGCAACCAGTATCTTGGGAACTGTGCCTCCTTCAAGCGTATTGGAAGATTTGTTCTACTGTATGAATTGATTTATGTTAAATTATTTTGATTTGTTAAGGTTATTCGATAGTAGACCGATTTGGCTAATTTTGGTCTTGAATTATTTGTGGAAGTCCAGAGAAGGTTTAAAAGGTAGATAAATATCAAAATGCTCGGAATTAAATAAAAATAACAATTTTATTTTTCCTCTGATGTGTTCCCCGTCGGACGGATTCCTTTTATTTGTTTTAAGTTTATTTTATACAAAAGTTTAGGTCTTTTATTTATCAATTGAGGCACTACGAAGTCTGTCGGGTCCGCTAGTATAAATTTAAAATTGCTATCAAAGTACTGTGAAGCCGCAGGGACAGGAATCAATATTCTTATTATTTTGGGGCGCTAAGTGGACACGTGTTTTGATTTTAAGGGTAAGACAGCGATTAAATATTACAAAAGAGACTTTTATCCCATGGCTCAAGGCGGCGATATTTACCCTATGATTATAACCTTCAGTAACCCCTTAATGTCAAGCGTGCCGTGAGCCTGTCTTCCCATCAAGGGAAAAAAAACTTGTGGCACTATAATATAGTGTATTTGATATACGAACTGCTAGAAGCTTGTATTGTGTATTCTTGAAAACTGTACGTACCGTGATGGTACTAAATTATCAGATGCAACAATAACCAACAACACCGCCCAAATTAGAACAACAAACAAATTTTCATATAAACTAAAACATGCTTCGTTTATTTTTTTTATTAAAAAGAGATTAGACAATCCTTTTATCGCAAAATATATTAAGAGTATCAAATGTTGATGTTGAATTTTAATCGGCATTTTAAAGTAATGATCTAAATTTACGTTCCAGGATATTTTCAAGGTTAACATATTGTAGGAATTTATAATCCACACCTTTCGGTAACCGATTGGCAGTTGAGTGTAAAATAAAAAAAAAGTAAAATCATATCTAAACACTACTTCATGTTTCGGAAAATATCGTAACACGGCTTCTTAATATTATTAGAAAATTAGGTAAGGTCTTATTTAAACACTTTAAGCGATAGTCTCAGGAGATGTTGCATTAAGAACAATTTTAAAGGTTAAAACATGCTCATCAAGACATAAGTAGTTATGAAGCGATTTGCGTTAGAACTTAACACGTACATAAGATGCGGCTTTTTGCAATAGAATATCTTTGACGATATATCGTAATCACGGGGAGGTCATCAGATAAAAAAATAATACCTAAAGCCTCAAGTAGTGATCACGATAATATTTTGTAACCATTTACTTTAGTGGCACTGATCGCTCTAATACAATTAATAATAAAGTTGAATTCATAATTACCAAAGCGAGGAGCATCTTCATGGATTGCAAGGATGACAACGGAAACAAGTGACTTCCTGTACAGGTTGTAGTCTGAATGTGTTAACGGTGTCGCAAGTTCCGTCCTTATATATTAAGAGCAGTCCGCGTGTGCGCTAGGCGCCGCGTACATCCGAACGCTCAGCTCTTCTTGAACTGAAACTAAGCCAATTCTAGCTGTCCATTAAAAGATAGACGAATGAATAGACGTGATGTCTAAAGTATACGTCATACATGGTCACGTAACATGGAGACATGTCGTGTCCTATTTAGAAATAAATAAACAATGGACTTCGAAGCATAGCACCGCCGACATACTGTTAATAGTCGATGTGAAATCAGCGCACACATTCATCCGGAGTAATGTCTTTTGTTTCTATACGAAAACCAGTAAAACAAATGATTTACAATGAGTACAACAGAGGAACATAATAGCTGGTTGCTACCAATCTCGCTTCAATACTTGAGGATTCGTTAAGTGCTAAAATGACTGGCGATGCGTCATTGCTTGTTTCTAGTGACAAAAGTAGGGAAGGAAAATTTAAGTGCCACAGAAGGGAAAGTAGGGCCAGGTCTTGGGTCAACGCTCTTGTTTATTTTAGTGCGCACGTTGTTGCTGTGTTGCATTCGTGTTGGTAATTCTCAGGATTATTTGGTTACTAATTCTTTACAACTCGAAGGCTATTATACGTATTAGATAGAATAGCGGTTTTGGAAAATATTTTAAATGGTTCTAATAATTAAGTCATGACGATATAAATCCAAGCCACGTCGATATTAACTAGACGCATTGATTAATTTGGTCATACTATAATGTTATTAAAGAATATTATAACTTTACTGGTTTATGGTATATTGTAATTGTGCATTTTTATTAATGCGTTATCTTAATGAAACCGTAAAAGCATAATACGTCCATTTTATTAAATTTTATACCGAACAGCTTCTTTAGGTCACCTTGAGACGTGTAAGATAAATTGCTTTTATAAAGGAATTTTATCGTTCGTCATACATTAGTAAGGATCGTGACTGCATCATTTCTTTATTATGCATATTTTTATCAGAGAAAACACGTTGGTGCTGCTAAAGTGCATACACTATAAAAATGAAGAATTTAAATTCGTTATAATTTTTTTAAATAACAAATTTGACATAAACGGAAAAACTAAATTTTGTTTTTATAATTTATTCATAACTACCGGATCCGATACGTTGTCCTGTTTACAAAATATAGGTATGAATGAAATGAATGAATGAATGCATATACAAAAATTAATTCAAGTCGATCCAGCCGGTAGATAGATAAATAACCTTGATACCGACTGCAGTGCCATCAATTGTGAATCTAAGCTATGCAGGGTGCCATCCAAACGCATACAAAAAAATCATTCAAATTAATCCCGTCGTTTAGAAGGAGTTCGGTTACATACACACGTACAGTAGAATTGTTTAAATAAAGATATAGGTTCTTAGGGTGTATCTTAGACCTATTGGTATAATAGAAAATTAATAGATCACTTTCTACTCTTACCAGTTAAATTGGGTCAGAGTACTACTACTACTGCTACTGAGCTGGCGCTATGACCCCGAAGTGCGTCTTGGCCTCCGACAATAAGCTTTGCCATTCATCCCGGCGCTGCGCAACACCTTGCCAGTCCGACACTTGGAGCTCACGTAAATTTCCTTCCACAGCGTCAGACCAGCGCTACTTGGGCCTGCCTCCGGGGCGGCGTCCCTCCGGTACACCCGCGTACACCCATTTCACAGCCCGATCCTGCTCCATACGTACTACATGCCCGAGCCATCCGAGCCTCCGTGCCTTCATTTTCCCCAGAATATTTGGCTCACCAAAAAGCTTCTCCACATCCGGAAAAATAAGGATGTGGAGAGCGTCAGAGTACGATGGTAGTAAAAAAATTCTGGCACCTCGAGATGTGGGGATGTAAGGATCGATTCACCAGGGAATGCACCGCAGCGTTGTTCGAGTATTAAACCTTATTATGAAGGTTAACTGAGTTATTGTCGCTAAGGCTTACTAACTTAACTTACTTATAAAGAATATAAATAAAACATCACACAAATTCGTAGATATTTTATTGTTAAATACTTCCGTGGTTCTTTTTTTTTTTATGAAAATAATCTTATTAGGTTGGATTCGGAGGCTGTATGAATAATGGCTAAATTTTGTAAATAGAACATAGTTAATAAGATAAACGAATCAGGTTTCATAACAATATACGTAATCGAAATCTATTTGCTATTCACAACAGAGCGGTAAAAACTTCACTCATCAACAAACATTTTAGCGTACTGATATAGTTAACAATGATGATAAATCGGGAATTTTCACTGCGCAAACATGAAGTCATATTTAATTTTTATATCTGATGAGAAGTACAAACTAAGCGTCACACTTTCAGGATATTTCTCTAAATGGTAAGGTTCGATTTAAAAGGCTTGATTACGCTAACACATAATATTTTTCTTCATATTCCGTCTAATTTTTACAAAATATATACACTTATACATTCTATTAAGACTCTTGGTAGAGTGGTAGAGTTAACATTTTTATTTATATTTTGACATTCAACAAGTGTGTTATGCTTACATCTAAGTTGAAATAAATGATTTTGAATTTTGAATTTTCTTGATTTCTTGGACATTCTGTTATGGATTAAGTTTATTAAATAATAGTGCTATTAAAATGGTAATAATATCTTTGCTTTGATATAATATATTTTACTTTTATCGAATTCTGTGGACGTTGGCAGTTGAACTTCTGATGTTGGACGTTTGTTTTTGGAAATATTGTAATACAACTGAGAATTGAACTTCAAATCTGAAGCTGGGTTTTCGTAGCTAGTTAACATACACATAATATACGGCTACAATAAACATTTATTTTTACAGCATTTCAATTTTACGATCTATTATGAACCGTAATACATATTAAGTTGTTATTTTCCGATTTAAACGATTTGTAGAAATCAAACTATTAAAGATAACAAAACCAAATTAGATATAATTGCTCGATTCCATATGCGTGAACCAATTCCATGAAATGAATCCGTTCTAATTCGTAAAACGTGTTTCAGACAATTTGGCATATTAGACTGAATAAAAGGCAACGACTCCTCATTAGGTATATTAACATGTACATAATATTTTAGAAATCGTTAACAATAATTCATATGTTATGAGATAATTTAAATTATATTTAATAGTAATCTATAATTATATTATATTATTACTAACATTATAAAGCTGAAGTTTGTTTGTTTATTTGGTTGAACGCACTAATCTCAGGAACTACTGGTCCGATTTGAATGTCCGATCCGATTTGAAATTCTTACAGTGTTAGATAGCGAATATTGAGGAAGGCTATAGGCTATATAACTAGTCAGGTCATAAGTATTGTCACACAGTAAAAACTTTTCTTTTAGAATGCTGGCCACAAAAAATTTGATTGAATTCGAATTTCGAATTGTTCATGAAAATAAAAATGTATACTTTTAGAATTTTACTCATTTTTAAATATGGAGTGGACGCTTAAAGAAGACCGTGTTGCAGTTATTGCGTTGCATCGTTGCGGTTACGCGCCAATTCAAATTTTTAACATACTGAAAAAATTTAATATAACCAAAAGATTCGTTTATCGTACCATCAAACAATACAATGAAGACTCTAGTGTAGATGACAGGTCAAGAAGTGGTCGCCCTCGGTCTGTTAGGACTCCAGCAGTGATAAAAGCTGTGAAGGCGCGAATTCAAAGAAATCCCAAACGTAAGCAGAAACTGTTGGCCCTTCAGATGGGGTTAAGCAGAACCACGGTGAAAAGGGTGTTAAATGAAGACTTAGGGCTTCGGGCATATCGAAGAAAAACAGGACATCGTTTGAATGCTCGTCTAATGGACCTGAGACTGAAGAGATGCCGCGCTTTGTTGAAGCGGTACGCGGGAAAAAAAAACGGGAAATTCTTTTTTCGGATGAAAAAATTTTTACCGTAGAAGAGAGCTACAACAAACAAAATGATAAGGTGTACGCACACAGTAGTGAAGAAGCGAGCAACCGTATTCCGCGTGTCCAACGAGGTCATTTTCCATCCTCGCTCATGGTATGGTTGGGAGTTTCTTATTGGGGCTTAACAGAGGTACATTTTTGTGAAAAAGGTGTAAAAACGAATGCAGTTGTGTATCAAAATACAGTCCTGACGAACCTTGTGGAACCTGTTTCTCATACCATGTTCAATAACAGGCACTGGGTATTCCAACAAGATTCGGCGCCAGCTCATAGAGCGAAGAGCACACAAGACTGGCTGGCGGCGCGTGAAATCGACTTCATCCGGCACGAAGACTGGCCCTCCTCCAGTCCAGATTTGAATCCGTTAGATTACAAGATATGGCAACATTTGGAGGAAAAGGCGTGCTCAAACCCTCATCCCAATTTGGAGTCACTCAAAACATCTTTGATTAAGGCAGCCGCCGATATTGACATGGACCTCGTTCGTGCTGCGATAGACGACTGGCCGCGCAGATTGAATGCCTGTATTCAAAATCACGGAGGTCATTTTGAATAAACTTTAATGTCATAACAATCTATGTTTTGTTAAGTTCATTTTGGTATATGAATGGTTACATAATGAATAAACTTGTTTCAATTATTTTACTTTAAACATGTGACAGAATTTATGACCTGACTAGGTATATATAACATTACGCTAAGACCAATACGAGCGGAGTACTAATAAAGAATGTTTCAAAATGGTTTTTGTTTTCCTTTTGAGAGCTTCCGCTATGTGCGCTGCGGAAACGGTTAAAGTTTGGCTAAGTTTGGCTAATATAGGACAGAATTTTTCCCCTTTGAAAGTTCTAAACAAAAGTCCGCGACAGCAAAAAATAATACGATACCCGAATTCCTAATCCGATGTTGATGCCTCCAAGGATGGTACGCATTAGATAATCCCTTTGCAATTGTAACGGAAAGTTAAAAACACCAGCAGAGCTTAATGACCGACCTCATCTCGGTCATTATCAAGACGCCAAAGCCGGAAAATCGATTGTCGATCGTGTCGCAATTAACGACAAATTTAATGAAATTGCCCCAACAAAATCCGAAATTATGTAAATCTCTTACAATGTTAGTACTCGTGTTAGGGCGTCATGTGAGCCCCCACAAGCACCAGCCTGCTTATTTCTGACGTTAAGCAGTAATGCGTTTCGGTTTCTTCAAATCGAATATACTACTAAGTATAAGTTATACCTTAAAAACCGAGACTTAGAACTCATGTTTCAAGATGGGCGGCGCCATTGACATGGTTGATGTCTATGGGCTCCGGTGACCAATGAACACCAGGTGAACCGGACCATACATTTATAGCTGAGCCGTGAGTATTAACGATTACTACTGTAAAATATGTTAGACAAGAAATGAAGGAACCCTAATTTTGCCCAGCTAACCTAACCATATAGCCCAACCAGGCTCGTTAAAGACTGTTAAAAATGCTAGTGTAGACCAAATGTTCGATGTTTGACCAGAATTCCTTGTATTAAATGAATTGTATTTGCTCTCATAATTATAGTCTGCCCAGCAAACAAGTCGCTGTTATCACTACCCTTATAGTTTTTATTTTGAAGTTCTACAGATCTACATACTGTCTTCTCCACTAATAATAGATCGATATCATCTTATTCAAACACAATTCGATTGCAAACAATGAACTGACCAATAATGAGAGACATTAGTGAAATTGTAGGTTAAAAAAATATCTAACGAGTTTATATCGCTCGTTAAGCTTTTATGGCTTTGAAATATAGTTAGTTATCTTGATTGAATTCGCTGTTATTCTGCTTACAAAGAAATTACTTTGACAATTAAAAACCGTTATAAAACTATACAAGATGCTGATTAGAATATTTCTTGTGGTAAATATGTTTTTGGACTTAGAAATGAAAATTTGCTATTTTCTTTAAAGAATGAATATGGCAATTTCTCTCCTGGTAACATGTTATGATAAATTAATAACTATTAATAAATTAATAATTTGCGTACGTATATTATTTTGGCATGTGACATACCAAGAATTTATTTTTAATGTGCTATTGTTTTTTTCTTCACATTTTCCTTTGAGTTATTTTGTATTCTCAATTTAATATTGAATGATGCTTTACCACCCAATTTCACAGCGGGCTTTTGTTCCTTAACCACTTTTTCAAATCGTTTTACTGTAATTATTTAACGTACAATTTTGTGAATTTTATAAACAAGAAACTATCGCTTCTCTTAGTGTTAAAAAATTATACTCTCGCCATAGGAGCGAAAATTGACATTCCAACACGCGTAGTTATTCACAATGCCAAGCATTATTTATATATTTATTTATTAGGTACACAATACACATCAGAAGCTAAAAAGATACATAAGCAACACAAGTAAAAAGAAACAAAATCTGGCTTGCAACATAAGCCATGTGCGCACGACTAAACAAGAAAAAGTGCTGAATTTGTACACAATGTTCCTTACAACTATACGACAAAAAAACACGATAACGAAAACTAATCTAACTTATAATGTAAGGAAATAATTTTATTCACAATATATATTTGAATACAGTAAAAAACTGTTCATTCAAAATAAATGTTAGTACTTTAAGTAACCAGTCTAAAATAAAGAGAAAAAGTGTTGATCATGTAACAAAAAATAATGTAATTAAAGAATTGCCGCAAACACATACATTTAATATTATTAAAAAAAAATATGTTAAACTTCGTATTTAAATAATTTCAGTCTCTCACATTTTGTGGAATTATTATCATGGGGGATTGCACGAAAAATATTAGTCGTGTTGATAAGTAAGTATATTCATAGTTTGTCTTAAATTGTATTATAAGGTATACGATTATATATGGCAATAACATTTAAATTGATACCTCTTTGTCCTATGCCTATAGGATAAGATGTCCAGTGTATTCATAGCAACCCATATGACTCTAGAATAAGCTCCTGCAGGAAGATATACTTATTCATAATCACAAAATATGCAGTTAGCACGTGTTCACGAACGATTTCCACGTTGAAGGGATAGTATTAGGTTATAAAATCTAACCCGCAAAAATTATAATTTATGTAATTACTGACAGCAGCAGAGCAATGGTAGAGTCACAGTTTTGACACCAGTTTGAAAGAAAAGGACGACCGTTCATTTAAGACATAAGCCTAATGTTTCAAGGTGAATGAACGTACGTTGTGATGTTTATAGTTTCCAGTAACCACTTAGCATCAGATAGGCTGTGAGCTCGTTCACCCGTCCGAACAACAAAACAAAAGCATGTTAAAAATGTGTGTTTGTTCGTATTTGTAGCACTGAAATACCGTTCATCCGATCTAGATCAAACTTTCTCAACTTCTTTCTTGCCCTTGCATGAGGCAGACATTGCATAATTTATTAAAAGTAGGTGGCGCTTTAATGATTTCCACAAATTGATCTCAATCCCAAAATTGACAACGGACCGAAACCGAGTTTCGCTGATCTGCAATAAGCTGTAGATTTTTCCCTGTCATTGTTATTGAAAAACATTTTTCAAGTAAGGTAAAGTAGTAAGTTTAAGGTAAATAAAATGTAAGGTAAGCAGTATATAAAACCTACCAATGACATTAAAAATGTTCATGAGCGATAGTAAATGATTGTATGAATAAGCTAGACCTACTCGCCCGCTTCGTTGGGCATTTAAAATTAACATTATTATTTATTGTCATTATTATTAGGGAGCCCAACACTCATATAAATAATAGCCTATCCATTAAGTACGTATATTGTCTACATGGATACCAAGTTTCAAGTTAATCGGATGCATTGTTCTGTAGTTATAACGGAACATCCGTAAAAACCACTGTAGATTTATATATTAGTGTTGAGTGTTGATGATGATAATAAATGGTAATGAACGATGATTTTCGTTGCTGATAACATAAAACCACTTTAAAATTTTGCCAATGTAACCGAAATCTTTGACTATGGTGATTCGACCATTTTCATGAACCTATAATTTTTTTCTAACAGTGATACGATCGTGAAACAATTGAATGATACGCAACATTATCATCACCAGCCAATGTCATTGCCAGCACCACTGCGTAGAGTACTAATCATAAACGGTGAAAATTTTTTGAGGAGTAAGCCCAAAAAAGTGGAAAATCTTTGCTACGAAGAATACGACAAAGATGGTAAATTAGTCAACAGAGTAATGATGTACAATCTTCAGGACGTTGCCAGCTTTATTGAAAATTACCTTAACCCTGAAATATGCTATGGGAAATGTGTGTCCGGCCATTAAATGCGGTAATTTATACACACTATATATACACAACTATTTAATTATGATTACTGCTACACACTACTTCTGTGTTCAATAAATGAATTGGTTTAATTTCATTTGATTTAATCAATATTTTACTGTTGTTCAGTTCTAAAATCATTGTTATTTAGATCATTAATATAATAATATGATGAAAATAAAAAATTGCTTATTAAGGTGGATTTATTAATACGATAGTATACAAATGTATTATTATAATATAGTATCGGTAGGCACCATCTATCTCGAATATTTCCGCCGCAAAGCAATTATGCATTCTGATTTGAAGGTTGGGTCACCAGATATACATTACCATCAATACCTAACATTATGACTCAGGTGGATTGCTGTATGCACGTCTATGAGCTCTGCTAGCCCTTGCACGTCAGGTGAGCCACGAGGTCATTCACCCATCTACGTAATAGAAATAAATAAAGTGGATACGTAGATATCAAGGGGTGAAAGACTATTTGATTCAAGCGACATATCGTTTAGTATGCGGCATTTATCTTTGTAATTAAAGGTCCGTTTTATTTAGTACTAGCGACCCGCCCTCGCTTCGCTTCGGAAACATTAAATTTTATTATTGATAGCTGAGTCCCGCGATGTAACCCGCGGTTATTGTCGTACCGCGGGTGACGCCGCGAAGCGAAGCTAATCTAAAAAAAGTAGCCTAAATTACTCCTTATATCATCAGCTATCTATCAGTGAAAGTCCCGTCAAAATCGGTCCAGCCGTTCCAGAGATTAGCCGGAACAAACAGACAGACAGACAAAAATTGTAAAAAATGTTATTTTGGCGTATGTACCGTATATATATTCATATGCATATAGTAAAAAGCGGATATTTTAATATTACAAACAGATACACCAACTTTATTTATATGTATAGATTAGTGTCAACAATTTCATATTTTAATTGAACTTTAATTAAGTTTACCCCGCTCAAACAGCTAAAGCAGTGTTTTTGTTACGATATTTTTTCATAATTTTAAACATCAAATGGCTCTCCTGTACATTTGCAAAAATGTCGCTTAAACAAAATAGCTTTTCACCACTCGAATAAATCCGAAGTACCAAAGCAGATTAAGAGTGTTTGGTATTAATAACAGGAAAAACTGCTGCGATTAATCACATAAAATTTATGTACCTAAGCACTTTAATCTCGAATCGATTAATCGGTAGCACCTTTTCGACCAGCCATTTTCGACTCAATCTCTATTCAGATAAAATAGTTCTATACTCGTTTATACTTTAATAGAAACTAAAATATGTTGTGAATTAAGCATTAAAGTCTTTAGTTTGATGACGAACTTTATACATACCTAGTAATGACTCGTGATTTAAAATAGGTTAGGATAATAAAAGTAGAGAATGTTAGAGTAAACAAAAGTGAAAAATTGCATTAATTTAGAATCTCAATTAGAATATAGAATATAGTGATATAGCATTTGGAGTGTTTATTCCTGCTACTAAGTTATTCTTTTTAATTGAGACCGTGAGCGATGCATTCAACCTCTGAGTTGTTAGGTCTCCTTCTGAGGCGCTCGCACTGCTGTTAGCAAATCACACCCCTCCTGGCTGAGCCCGTGCTCTCCCACTTGTCCTGGTGAAGCTGGAAAGGTCACCCGTAATTCTTCCTTCCTAAAAAAGCCTTTAGTTGCTTCGCAACGAAAATAACCAGGTCAGTACCAATTCGTACGGAGTCAAATCAAGTATATTCAATGAAATGTATTTTTTTATAATATTTCTATATAATCTATGCCCATTTAGTTTGCTATCAAATATTATTCTTATTTAGTTACTGTCAACTTTACTGTCAACAAGATTTGTCACTGTTTTTTTTGCTAGTTAGTTAAAATTTTGATTAAAACAACCGCTTTTCGTTACTTAAAAAAACAGCTTAAATACATAATTAAATTCAATGCAAGCAAACATGCAAGCAAACCATAAATCGGGGTATCTTTTTTGATAGAAAATATAAAACAAAAATTAGTTTTCTTGTGGTCGAAAATCAAACCACATCACCTTGCAGAAATAAAATATCGGTGACAATTGGAGTTTTCGTCCGGAGACAATCTATTTATACTGAAACTACAAGACGTCATGTTTTACCATTCATCATTCTCTTGCTCTTCTCCCAGTCATCTGGGATCGGTGCAACATGTTTTCTCCTTCTATACTACTCCTCTATTATAATAATCATTTCCTCGCTCACTCCCCTCTCACACATATCGTCTTTCACGCAATCCATCCATTTCTTCTTAAGTCTACCTCTTCCTTTAAAGCAAACAGCATACACCTAGGGGTTTCTTCCTGTATTTTCCACGTCAAGTCATCCATCACTAGCAGGAAGAGATAGGAATTTGGGCAGACCCTTGGTGTAAGCCCACTGCCACTTTGAACTCGTCGGGATTCACTGCGGCGGTTCGTATATACGTCCTGGATCGACTTATCTGGATCGACTTATCTGGTACATGGCACAGATTAACCTCACATGCTTACTAGGTATACCTTTCTCGTTTAATGAAATGCTCTAGGTACCCGGTCGTACGCTTCTTCCAGATCAACGAACACCATAAATGCAGATTCCTGTGTACATCACATTATTTTTCGCACATTTGGCGGAGTGCAAATATGGCGTCCGTTGTCCCATGACCAGGCATAAACCCGAACTGGATTAGGATAATCTCACTTTCGCTTCTCTATCACTTTCTCCCAAATTTCCATACTATGTGACGTAACCTTTATTCCTCGATAGCTGCCACAGTTTTGCACATACATTTTATTTTTGTATAAAGGCACCAATATACTGGTGCTCCATTCCGCAGGGATCACTTCTTCTTGTAGCAGCTTATTGAAGAACAAAGCCAGCCACTCATATCTGTCTTCTCCCAGTATCTTCCATACTTCCACTGGTATACCGTCTGGCGCTTCTGAGTTTCCGTTTTTCATACTTCTCACTACTTCTCTAACTTCATGGAATCAGTGTGTATACATTGATTTCATTCACAATACCGACGTTCTCTGGCTTCCTATCAATCACCATATTCCAGCCGTTCTCCTCATTCATTATTTTTTCAAAGTATATCTTCCAGCGGTCTGTTATTCCCTTATCTTTCATTAGAGCTTTACCTGTCTCATTTTTCATACATTTAACATGCTTAATTTCTTTCGCTCTTTCTTTTCTATCTCTCGTGATACGGTATAGTTCCTTTTGTCCACGAGGTCCATCCAAAGCAGCATACAGTCGTTTCTATCTGCATCAGATCTGGCTATAGCAACCGCTTTAGTGGGTTGCGATACTCCCATCCTCCATGCACCTTATGCAAATCTCTTTACTCTCTGGAATGCCAATCATTACACTATCAAAATCCTGCCAAAATTTTTCTTTCACTTCCTCCTTGTATTCGACCTGAGGCGATATATACTTATAACATTCAAAATAACACTTTCACTATTATAATCCTATCACTCGTTTTTATGACATGCGCCATACAATCTTTTAAATCCACATCTAGCACTACTCCCACACTGTTCCTTTATCCACCACTTCCACTATAATACAACTTATTAATATATTCTTCACCAATCTCTCTAGCTTTCGCTCCTTTCCACCTAGTCTCTTGCAGACATGCTATATTTATTCTTCACATCCGCTAGCTCCCTTTCTTTTCCGGTCACACTACCTACATTCCAGCTTGCATACCTCAATCTCACCTCTTCCATATTTTGGGCTTGCATGTTACGTCACACCCGACATGCGACAACCCTAGTCCACTTTCCACAGAGACCGGGTGCTGTCGCTACGTGTAGCCTATGGGGGACGCCTTAGCCCTGTCGCTCTCATTTTTATTCATTCTCATGTTGCTCTATGTTTTGGCAATTTTTTTATGACCGGCCGCCTGCCTGACTTCAACCCTCCTTGGGAATGCTTTTGTTGACCTTGGGCCTAGGTTATATTGGCTTTAGCCACGTTTTGGCTCTTAGCCGCCTTTTACGACACCCATGAGCTAAGTTTGGATTAAGGGTATTCTTAGGCGCCCACCACACGCTTGCACCACCACATATTTCACCATTATGGGAGAAAATTTAGTGGATGTCTATTCCTACTCGAACGAGGCGCCACGTTTCGTGTATGTCAATTAAAATATACAATGCACATTATATACATAATTTGACGCTATTTAAATAAAAAATAATATAGATTAAATTAATGTTTCACATTAGATACATAAGCTAGGTTCTTCTCTTGTGTTATGGGTACTAAACGACCGTACCGTACTAAAGAACAAATAAAACCACCGAATTACTTTATTATTTTAACTAAATACAGTTACATAACCTTCTTAACAGAATATACTAAAATAAGCTTTTAATCATGATTATTACAAACAATATTCTAACAGAAACGATTTTTAGAATATACTAGCTGACCCGGCAGACTTCGTAGTGCCTCAATCGATAAATAAAAGACACATCAAGGGGACACATCAAAGGAAAAACAAAATTTTTTGTTTTTATATAATTCCGAACTTTTTTATATTTTCTCACCTTTTAAACCTTGCCTGGACTTCCACGAATAATTCAAGACCAAAATTAGCCAAATCGCTCCAGCCGTTCTCGAGTTTTAGCGAGACTAACGAACAGCAATTCATTTTTATATATAGAGATTATGAATATGAACGCTTGTATATTTGAATGTACATATGTGTGTGAGTAACAAACTCAATTAGGCAAAAACGGCAAAAGGGATTTTAATCAACATTTGTATGATGATAGTTTATAGCTTGGATTATTACATATAATACTTTTTATCATGGTACATAACAAGTTCCCGCAATGCTAATAGTTACGAGAGAGTTTTCACAGGGTCGTGATTTTATGTAATAAGGGATTTATAAAATCGATTTTTGAATTTATTGACACAGACTGACAAAAGCAACCCTTTAATTTGTATACTTTAAATTTAATTTATAAAACGATACACACATCGTAAGCGATTAAGGCTATTTTTTTAATTATCATATAAAATGTAGTCAATAACAAAAACCAGTTCTATGTTGAGTTCCTTTGTTTTCTTTTAACCTTCAACTTACTTAATGGATATATTTTTGATGACCGAAAATATGTTCTAAATACGTAAGTTATTGCAGATACATTCAAATATTAAAATTGATCAACCATTGTCCACAGTTCTAGTCTGTTTTGCCAATACATAATATAGATTGTCATCCAACCAACGAAGCTAGTAGCTGCGAGGAAACTCCTGACCGGTTGAATAATTCGTCATCATAATATATTGATGTTGTCTGCAATAAGTAATATAAGTTTTAATCAGTATGTAATTTTACTTTATGTTAGTGTTCTATATTCGAAATATTTGAAGTATTTGCATCACTTTACACGTGAAAGATAGCTGTGAATATCCGGGTTTTAAAATTACATTTGTTGGATTTGAGTTTTATTTTTTGGTGGCTAAGCTCTGACCGGAACCGATGGAGGCTGACAGTAGACAAGCTAAAACGGAGTCACGATCCTCAGCAATGAGGGAGCGATGGAGAAGAAGAAGAAGAAGAAGCTCTTGCAGTTCACTTGATTTTAGGTGATTATAAAAAACCTAAAAGCATCATACTATGACCACCATGAGATATGAAGTTGAAGTCTCAATTGAATTAGAACATAGCGATTCTGTTCTTAAAGCTGCAACGAAGTAATTTTGGTAGAAATAAACAATATAGTGGTGTCATACCAGGGGATTTTTTATTATTATTGTGATGTATTGACTCTGGGTAAGACTGTAAGATATAATTCGTGGTACGTAAACGTCTTTTGCACATTGGAAAAAACACAAGCGAGATTTGCGTAGATCTATGGCATGTTTCTTGTTACGTATGTGTTTAAAAATCTGTTGCACGTTCCCATAATATGTTTCGAGACTTAATATAGCACTGCGTTTTTAGATATTTTGAAAGTCAAAAGTATACGCTACGTATAATATTATCCTTAGAAAGCTCTTTGTAGCAAGCAGCATTTGGTGGTATCATGAGAAAACGTTTAGTATGGATTTTAATAGAAAAACAAAAAATGTACTCACGTATTCAGAATCTGTCGTTGTTTCATATGTGCTTTCAGTAGTAGATGGTTCGTCTGTCGTGAATGAAGTTGTTTCTGTGTTTTCAGTAGAAATATCTTCAGACTCTTCTTTATTTTTTTGAGGAATTTCATTGGAGCTAAAACGAGCATCCTTTTGATTTCCCTTATCTCTTTCATTGATAGCATTATTGGAGTGAGAAAAAGTATCGGTGGCACCAGCTCTTGAAGTAATCATAGGCAAATTAGATTGAATTGCATTAAAAGTAGATCCAAAATATTTATTCGTATTTTTCATTTCTGTAAGCCGGAAGCCTATTAACGGTTCTGGACTGTAAGCATTAGAACAAAGTTAGTTGTAAACAGTAATGTATATTTTAAATAAGTAATTGATTCGTGAATTTGAGTCCGCGCGGGTAGGTACCACCACCCTGCCTATTTCTGCCGTGAAGCAGTAGCGCGTTTCGGTTTGAAGGGTAGGGCAGTCGTTGTAACTATACTTGAGACCTTAGAACTTATATCTCAAGGTGGGTGGCGCATTTACGTTCTAGATGTCTATGGGCTTCAGTAACCACTTAACACCAGGTGGGCTGTGAGCTCGTCCACCAATCTAAGCAATTAAAAAAAAAAAACACAAAAACACGAAGTACATACGAATCCAATATAGATCGTGTTGTATAAAAATCAGACTTCAACTAATATTTTCACAAATCTGAACTTACATGTTCAATTGAAAACCAAAATTGAAGACGCCATTTTGAAAAGCAGGCCGTATTTGTCTTTCATAATTTGCACTTCGGAAATGTAAAGGATTCGTTGAACAAAAACAAAACACCAACGACAGCACGAGAAACTGTAAATTGATTCATTTCATATATCATTAGTTAATTGCACAATATCAATAATCAAACAATTTGGTCATTGTATTTTCTCAAACTGTACTCACATGTAAATAATTGACAACCATCTTCTTCTTTCATAAAAATAAGACACAGACACTGCTCAAATTGTTCTTGCTATATAAAGCAAAAGAGAACCGAATTCCTTTTAAACTTTTAACACATTGCAAAGTACGTTCTCTGATCTTGAGTGTGACGAATGATTTGAGGTATGCTGCATAAAGATTTCCTGTTTGTTCGTGGAACTAAAACGTTTATCCATTTTTTGTAGGTCCGTAACTACGTATGATGCTGTACTCGCTCGACTTTGATTGCTAGGTTTTGCAGGTTGCAATTTAAAACAGATAAGAGGATAAATAATTACCAACGACACTGAGTCATCAAAAACTGATGAGTTTTTTTAAATATTTTGCTATGGATATACTCGTAGACGTAGCTGACGGTCTAATGGTATCAAGCTTGTTACCAAGCCTCATAGGTATTAATTACAACCTGAATTTCGAAACCCAACTCGACACATTTGTTAGTTCAACAAAGAAATAATGAACCTAATATTAAAAAAGATTATAGACAGTAATTACATCACAAAATCAGTTAAGACTACTAAATGTCGAGGTTCAAATTTAATCGGAATTTTAAAGTAATCATCCATATTTACATTACAGAATATTTCAACATCCAACCATCGAAGTGGTTTATTTATTAACTGGTACAATATATGTGCTATGTGAATTATGTACAAATTCTGTTATGGATCGAGATTGTTAAATAATACTATTATTAAATGAGTTTTAGTTATTATGAGATCAAGAGCTAATAAATAAATAAATCAGGAGTCCACCAGCTGTTTTTATTTTTTATTGCTTAGGTGGGTGTACGAGCTCACGGTCCACCTGGTGTTAAGTGGTTACCGCGTTACCGGAGCCCATAGACATCTAAAACGTTAGTGCTGCCTCCTTCCTTTTCAACAATAAAAAAGTATTAGTTTACTGATTTTAGTTACCATTTGCTGAATTTTTGCCGGCTTACTTCATACAAACAATCAATAAAAACAATAAATAAATATTCAGAGATCGAGTCGGACAACAATTCGGCAAATTGGAAAAAACGGCGATAACAGTTCGAATGGTATGCAACCGCAATTAGGGAAAGAACCTGCCGATATTCAAGCTGCAACATTCACGTTAATCATAGGACCAGATGCAATTGACATCGACAACAGTTTTAATTTGAATACAATAGACGAACAAAAGCTATGCATCATTATCGGAAAGTCCGAAGAATATTTCGCACCGAAAACAAGACAAGATTTTATTTGGAATAAAATCAACCCAAATCAGAGAAAAAATGCTCACTAAAGAAAAACTTGAACTCACAAAAGCCATAGCCATCCGTAAAAGCAGTCAACAAGCGTCCAAACAACATAACCAGTTTGAGAATAGCAACAAGAGTGAAAAAAATACTCACAGTCCAAAGTAAGAACTTCAGAAATTAAAAATTTAATTGTAAAAGATGTGTTTCATGCCACAGAGATAGGGAATGCCAAGCTTACAACAAATTATGCATAAAGTGCAACAAGGCTGGTCATTTTGTAAGGATGTGTCGTTCCCAAATTCAATTGAAACGAAAAAATAAAATAAATACTTTAGAAGGAAATTTTACTTCAGGGAATTCAGATGAGTCATTTATGGGACGAATAACTGTCGGCAACTCCAAAGATTGGACAGAAAATGTCCAAACTGCACCAAACGATTTTGGCAAATTAGATTATCAAAAAGAACACAAGAGATACTGACATTTTCTACACCATGGGGAAGATATTCATTCAAAAGACTTCCATTCGGACTATCGTCAGCACCTGAAATTTTTCAAGAAATTTTGACTATTCTTCTCAGTAAATTCAAAAATGTAAGAGTATCAATCAATGATATCTATATTCATGCCAAAAAGAAGGAAGAGCTACAGAAAACGGTCAAAGAAGTAATAGAGATATTTTCTGGTTTCAAGCTCAATCAAAGCAAAGGCATGTTTGAAGCCAAAATAATATTTTTTTTGGGTAATGTAGTCTCAACCAAAAGTTTAAAAGCAGATCCTGAAAAAGTTATAGTCATAGAGTTCATAAAAACACCACAGAACAAAAAAGAACTGCAAAGGGTACTAGGAATGATAACATATTTAAGTACTAGTAATAAAGTATAAGTATTTAATTAACAAACCCTTTGAGAGATCTGCTTCACAAGGAAACAAGTTTCAACTATCATGATGAAGCACTAAACAAAAATAAAAAAGTTTTACAGAATCCACCAATGTTAAAACTATAGGATGTAAACAAACCGCTCACACTAAGTGTGGATGCAAGCTCAAAGAATCTGGATCAGTACTTCTTCAGAAAAGCCAACCAATAGCTTATGGAGCCAGAACATTGACTAAATCCAAACAAAATTATCCTATTTGGGTACAAAATTTCCATGACTATATCTATGGCAAAGAGTTATTAGTCGAATCAGATCACAAGCCGCTCAAGACAATATTCAGAAAAAACATTCAGTCAGCCCCAGCTAGAATTGTACGTATAATGCTCAAACTTTTTTTTTTTTTTTTTTTTTTTTTTCGGGCCGGTGGCCGAACCTCCTACGAGGTCCCCGCGCGCCCCGTATGTGAGACTCAACGATCTGCAGATCGCGGGCCCAAGGATTTTAGGGCCCACCCACTAAACGACTCCCCTGCACTCTTACACCCGACGTCCGATCCTCTCCGAGGTCAGAACCCGGATGAGTTAGGGGGGCTACCGCGGTCAACACTACAACCAGACGGCGCGGCTCACCCCAAGGACGCCCAGCCGACGGAGCCTTCGAGGTGAATCGAAGGCTCGGAAACGTCGGCCGTCTGGGTACGGCAGCCCGTCAGGCCGCCCAGACAGTGCCGCTGGTGTCCCGGAATACCCCGCTAGTATAATGCTCAACCTAACACCATATACACCAAATATTATCGTGTTGCTGGATGAGGTGGGCAAGCTGCTGGAACGCATTCTGGCGGCCCGTATCATCCAGCATCTGGTCAGGGTGGGACCCGATCTGTCGGCGGAGCAGTATGGCTTCCGAGAGGGCCGCTCAACGGTAGACGCGATCCTTCGCGTGCGGGCCCTCTCGGAGGAGGCCGTCTCCGGGGGTGGGGTGGCTTTGGCGGTGTCACTCGATATCGCCAATGCTTTTAACACCCTGCCCTGGTCCGTGATAGGGGGAGCGCTGGAACGACACGGAGTGCCCCCCTACCTTCGCCGGCTGGTGGGTTCCTACTTGGAGGACAGATCGGTCACGTGTACCGGACACGGTGGGATCGTGCACCGGTTCCCGGTCGTACGCGGTGTTCCACAGGGGTCGGTGCTCGGCCCTCTTTTGTGGAATATCGGGTATGACTGGGTACTGAGGGGTGCCCTCCTCCCGGGCCTAAGCGTAATCTGTTACGCAGACGACACGTTGGTCGTGGCCCGGGGGGGGGGAGTTTTGCTGAGTCTGCCCGTCTTGCTACGGCTGGGGTGGCGCATGTCGTCGGCAAAATCAGGAGATTGGGCCTCGACGTGGCGCTCAGTAAATCCGAGGCCATGTGGTTCCACAGGCCCCGGAGAGTGCCACCTGTCGATGCCCATATCGTGGTTGGAGGCGTCCGTATCGGGGTCGGGGTGCAGTTGAAGTACCTCGGCCTCATTCTGGACAGTCGTTGGACCTTCCGTGCTCACTTTCAAAATCTGGTCCCTCGTCTGTTGGGGGTGGCCGGCGCGTTAAGCCGGCTTCTTCCCAACGTTGGGGGGCCTGACCAGGTGACGCGCCGTCTCTATACAGGGGTGGTGCGATCAATGGCCCTATACGGGGCGCCCGTGTGGGGCCAGTCCCTGGCCGTGGGGGTAGCGAAGCTGCTGCAACGGCCGCAACACACCATCGCGGTCAGGGTCATCCGCGGCTATCGCACCATCTCCTTCGAGGCGGCGTGTGTACTGGCTGGGACGCCGCCTTGGGTTCTGGAAGCGGAGGCGCTCGCCGCTGACTATCAGTGGCGGGCTGACCTTCGTGCACGGGGCGTGGCACGTCCCAGCCCCAGTGTGGTCAGAGCGCGGAGGGCCCAATCTCGGCGGTCCGTGCTGGAGTCATGGTCCAGACGGCTGGCCGATCCTTCGGCTGGTCGTAGGACCGTCGAGGCGATTCGCCCGGTTCTTGTGAATTGGGTGAATCGTGACAGAGGACGCCTCACTTTCCGGCTCACGCAGGTGCTCACTGGGCATGGTTGCTTCGGTGAGTTCCTGCACCGGATCGGAGCCGAGCTGACGGCAGAGTGCCACCATTGTGGTTGCGACTTGGACACGGCGGAGCACACGCTCATCGCCTGCCCCGCATGGGAGGGGTGGCGCCGTGTCCTTGTCGCAAAAATAGGAAACGACTTGTCGTTGCCGGGTGTTGTGGCATCAATGCTCGGTGACGACGAGTCGTGGAAGGCGATGCTCGACTTCTGCGAGTGCACCATCTCGCAGAAGGAGGCGGCGGGGCGCGTGCGAGACGCGCAGGCCCGCCGCCGTCGAGCGGGGGGCCAGGGAGGCGGATTTCGCCCAAGCCCTGGCCCTCTAAGTGTTTCGGGTCTCTCTCACATGTCGGCCTGGGGACCGACGAAGGGGACCTAAGAAGATGACGTGCAAGCTGCTCTGCACGCGTTTTATGCAAGAGCGTCCGGGTGATGGAAGGCCGGCTATCCTCAACCCACGCTGGTTCTGACCCAGCGGGATATTCCGAGGGTAGACCATTCTAACCGGCGCCATCTAGGCGGGCTTCGGATAGCCTGCCGACCGAGAGGGCTGGTGGTCGTGGCGCCGACGACCACCAGTCCGGCGTCCCGAGGGGGAGGGTGATGGGAGAGATGTGCTCCGCACTAAACGCTTCACTTTCCCCCCTTTGCCTTTTCATGAGTTCTGTCTCATGCGAGGTTGGTTGGTTGGAGGACGTTGGTTGTTGAGCGACAGGAGGTTTTAGTCGGTTCAACTCCGACATGCCCCGCCCTCCATCCCTAGTGGAGGGCGGAAGTCCGGTGATTTCCTCCTGACAAAAAAAAAAAAAAACACACACACCAAATATTACATTTTAAAAGGCACAGAAATACCATTAGCAGCCTTTTAAGCCGTGATTGTGACACTTCAAAACTGAACGACTATCAGGAAGAAGACCTGAAGATCACAATAATATTACCAACAACATTTGACTCCACAGAATAGTTGATCAAAGCAACAAAATTTCCAGAAAAAGTTGATCTACTCCCTACAGAACTGCATCACTACTTCAATTTCAAAGAAGCGCTATCATACTTCAAAGGTCACACAATTGTAGTGCCCAAACACAAGTACCTCAGTACCTCATGCTAAATTACATACACCAAGGCTACCTTGGAATTCAGAGCTGCTTGAAAAGAGCACGCCAATTGATGTATTAGAGAGGACAATATGCAGACATTGTGAAACTGGTTAAAAGCTGCTCAGCATGTGAAAAAACACAAAAGGACTATACCAACTATACCGTGGCAGTCAAAAGAATTTTATCTCTCCCATAGCAGATCGTGTCATCTGATTTATTTGAACTAAAATGATACTATAAGGATAATAAGGATAGGAATATACTGTTTTATATTGTATTTTGTGACAGTTAGATACTTAGACTTTCAGTTACTTAAGAGGCCGTCGACAACTGAAGTGATTAACCATTTAAAACAATGGTTATCTACGCATGGAATACCTGACGCTCTCGAATCAGACAACGCCCCATAGTACATGCCCAGAGAATTCAATGACTTCCAGAAAGAATGGCGTTTTAAGTACTCAAAATCTAGTCCTTACCACCCCCAAGGCAATGGCTTAGCCAAAAGAAACCGCAAAAAACCTACTAAGGAAATGCATTATTGATAAATCGGATATGTAACTTGCTCTATTAAACTGGAGAAATACAACTGACTACCAAGATGTTCAAGATTCGGAAGAGCCATCAAACCAGTCAACATATTAGATTTATAACTCAGCATAGTCAATGTAATTAAGTTGTTTTCTCTAAAGAAGGGAAGATGTAACGTGTATGCAGCCTAATTTCGGTTCTCATAACATTAATCTTTGATGACCACTCTACGAAATACTCCTTGACTGACCCGCCATATTCTCTACGACGCCGCGACGTACATGTTAAAAGGATGTAAAAACCTACCTGTGATTAACTAACAATAAAAATGTAAGCCCGATCGTAACATTTGTCATTTATCAAAGAACCCAAACTTTATAATTATTATTAACACTAGCGGAGATTGTTAACTAGCCACCTTACCATTATGATAATATCTACTAATATCTACAATCATCCTCGTTTCTGCAATAATGAGCCCATGCGAAGATAATTTTTCTTGGAAATAATAGTTATTTTGGAATTTTCTAATCAAATGAAGAATGAAGAAATGAAAAATAGTCAGCTTATGTGTGTAAATGGCTTACTACAGATATTACTTTTTCAAAAAACTGTTTGTTTGTAGTTCGATTTTCTAATTTCTTGTTTTCTCTTAATGTTTTAAAGAACGCTAATATTGTCCCGGCCGCTTGATCATACGATCCAGCCAGCTATGTCGACTAGACACTCAGAGACTAATAAAATAATACTAATATTCGATTCAAACATAAAGTACTGAAACAAAGATTTAAATGCATTTATGCATTCTTTTTTTGCTCTCATAGTTTATCCAATTAATACATCACTTTTATCACTACCTTATTTGTTTGCCAGCATGAGGAAATAGCGATATTTTTCCGTTTATTGCTTATATTATTATGTTCATCAATGATTACTTTTATTGGTAAATTGATAGCATCATTATTGTTATAAGCCGACAAAAAATGATTTTGGCGTCTTGCAATAAAAAAGTAGCTTATTCTAGTTCAGCCGTAACGGATTTCAATATTTACCGATCATTTTCATATTTTGAGCATGAAGAATTGTTTTAGCCGCCATAGTCAAGGTACGCAAATTGTCATGTAAAAAAATAAGCATGCAATTGGAGCAATTGGAAATCTATTTTGTATGAAATGGAATTTTCGCCACGGCCGTCCTGCCGTCATCCACATATGCTTAGATACCTTATGTTCTTCACAGTACCGCTGACTTTAAGCCGTTAGTTAAAGCACCATTTGATTTCCCAACTTTTTTCTCCGACTTTGGGGCTGAACCTCTTTACTACGGGACTAAGATCGCGCGCGCGACATTTAGGACTCAGACGCTGAACGCAATATACCCCTAACCGTTCGCTTTTCATGAAATGGCGTGGTAGAGTTTTGGTAGCGCGCGGCGCGATTCGCGATCACCCCATAACTTTCAGCGAGGGGAAGATGCCTTTTACAGGCGTGCCGGGCTAGACCTCTTCTCGAAATATAGATAAACTAGCTCTTGCCCGCGACTCCGTCGGCGTGGAATGGTTACTTTGGCATAACGCTAAATTTTACCCCTCGCTTCATTTACGTAGAAAGTGAAAATATTTTAAAACATTCTTTATTGGTGCTCCACTTGTATGGGTCTCATGATGTTATATAGCCTAGATATAACCTTCCACAATAAATGGGCTATCTAACACTGAAATCATTTTTTAGATGAGACCAGTAGTTCCTGAGATTAGCGCGTTCAAACAAACAAACTCTTTAGCTTTATAATATTAGTATAGATAAACACCCAGACAGAGAGAGAGCAAACAAGTCTGTTTATCATACGATGTTTTCCCGATGTGGAAATCGAACCCACGACCCTCGCCGCAACAGCCAGGACCGTAAACTACTGCACCGCCGAGTCAGTCAACAATGCAATAAAGTTTCAGTTACAATCATCACAAACAATGTTCGAACAGAAACGATATTATAATTCAGGCATATGATACAAATACCTATATCATAAACAACAAGAACAAGTTAACGAAAAAAAAAATACAAAAAAAAAGTTATAAAAGGATTTTTTGTTTGGTCTTCTAAATTCAGTCAGGTTTCAACTTATTTGATGGATGGATTTTACATACTGATAATTGAAAATCTACACACAAAACGTAAAGTGCTGCCAGGTTTTTATTAAAATTAAATTTCATACAATAAAGAACACGGTGTTTAATTTTAATCTATTTTATCATTACTTAATCACCCTGCCATAGATTCTAGTATCTTTTTGGGAAGTCCAAACCGGTTCAATATTTTGTCATCAGGTATTGATGTTGTCTGCAAGTGGTACATAATTTTATGAACAATAAATTATAATACTGTAAGTCACGGTGTTTTAGATACTAAAAGTTTTTCTTCTGCATCACTCTACCTAAGGAAACAAGCTGTATAGTTTGCACTTGAGTTTTGTTTTGTTTTTGGCTGATCTGAGTCACGAGCAGTCTGCTTGTAGGTAGGAGTGAGAGATAAGGAGTGTCATAGTGTCAGCACCCATTTCGAGACATGAAATTGAAGTCTCAATGGAATCGCAATAACGGTAATCCTGCCTTAAAGCTGAAAATATTTATTTAGGATAGAAATAAACATTACGGTGTTATTTTGTAACTATTAATCTATTACTTTACGCTCTCAGCAGCTTCATCTGTGGCTCTCCTATCGAGCTTGCAGTTGCTTGTGTTTATATACACTGCGTTTTTAGATTCTATTGAAATACAGGAGGCTCTGTACATAAAATATACGTAACAACGTAGGAAGTATTTACGACAACTCGTATTTTCGCAACTTGTCACAAAAGGACATCCCATAGCATTTGGTAAGCACTGCAGGAAGAGAGTTAATTCCAAAGCGGATACATGACAATAACGGTCTCTGGAAATCGATATATATATATATAATTGTTATTAAGTGTTATTTCTAAATATTATGGACGAAGCTTGATCTCGATCTGTAGTGGACGGTGCGATAGTACATTGAAGATGTTGGAATCATCTCAATTATCCTAAAAGCACTCCTTGAACCAATAGTCGGTGGTGGTGTGAAAACTTATTTGGATAAGTAGCCTCAAACTGTATCAGCGGTAATCTATTGCATAGTTTAATGTAGGTACTCACAAATCCAGAATCTGTGGATGTTTCGTATGTGTTTTCAGTAGAAATTTCTTTATTTTTTTCAGGTATATCACTGAGGTTCGAACTAGTGTCGTTTTGATTTCCCTTTTCATTTTCATCAGTTACTTTATCGGAGAATGGAAAAGTGTTCATGACTACAGCTTTTGGTTTGGTGGCAGGCTTGTACGGTTGAATTACACTAAAAACAGGCTCAAAAGGTTTGTTCATATTGTGCATTTCTGCTAACCTGAAGACTATAAACAATTCTGGACTGTAAAACGTTAGAATTAAATTAGTTACGCCGTAAACAATAATGTACATATTAAATCTGTTATTTATTCAGTGTGTATGCGAATCTGATACAAATTCTCGAACTTTTAGTTTTGTTTTGTTAAGACTAATTTGAGAATTTTATTTTTAAAAACACTAAGTATGCATTTAAAATAATCGAAATACGTACGAATCCGATTCAGGTTGTGCTTTTTAACAATCAGAGTTTATGTACTATTTTTGGTAAATCTACACTTACAATATGTTATAATGAAAATCAGAACTGAAGATTCCATTTTGCAAAATAGGTTGTATTTGTCTTTCATATTTCTCACTTCGAGAATGCAAAGTTTTTGATGAACAAAAACAAAACAGCAAGGATGTCATGAAAAACTGTGAATTGAATTATTTCAAATATTAGTTCATCGCTCGAATGCAATTATATTCCAATTTCGTTTTTCGGTTAATTTCTGAACTTGACTCACAGGTGAATAATTGAAATCCATGCTCACTGCTGCAATTTCTTGGTGTGTGAACGAAAAAAGAAATTTATCGCTTTTAAAACATTGCGAGCATGCTCTGATTTTATGTGTGACGATCAATTTGTGATTACCAAGATTTCTTGATTGTTTTTGAAACTAAAGCGTTTAGCTGTTTTTTTAGATGCGTAACTACATATACTGTTCTCACTCGATTTTCGTTCCTAGGTTGCAATTTAAACCAGTTAAGCGTATATAGGACATTCGGAAGATATCGAGACTGAGTCACTAAAAAGTGATCAGTATTTTTAAATATTTGTTTCAGTGAATGCAGACGAGTCTGACGGCCCAATAGTGTCAAGCTTAGTAATAGGTCAAGCAATTCATAGGTATTGTGAAGTCATTTTATTACTTCATTTATCCACAGGTCGGTTCTGCGATAGCACTTCTGCCTCCCATCAATACCTAAAGAAATTTCACCTCCTACGAGGAAACGAAATCCGGCCTTTGACACTATTGCTTGTAGGACGGAATTTGCCAGACGACAGATTTATTCGTGAGGTAGCAGAATTTATAATAAAGAAAATATATCTCAGCATGCTTAAATAGGTGTAACGTTAAAAATAATCTGAAGTCTTGGCTCCTAAGCTTAGACTATTTTGAAACAGAACAAGTCGTGTTGTAAAAATGTATAATGATGTATATATAGTATGATATACTGTTCATTTATTGTAGCTAATTTTTTGTAGGGTAGAAGTGATGATGATGTTATGTGCGATATATAATATAGGTCATATATAACGTAATATTTTATTATACTTTATTGTATGACACACATACACACACACACACAAACACATACACAACACACAAACAAACACACACACACACACTCACACGTACGTACTATATTTATACAGATCGCTCTTCCTGGTTAACTTACTTACCTGGTGACCTAGCACTGAACCACTGACTTTTGTAATACAGGTTTTCCTAGCATAAAAGTCAGGGAATATTGTTATTGTATACCTCATAAAAAGCCATGTAGGTATATTATTATACTAGTGTTAAGAATTCTTGTACGTGATTGTGTTTTATGAGGTTTGAATAAAAATATTATTATTATTATTGTTGAAGCTCTTGAGATGATGAAATTCGAAATATTTTGGAGGCTAAATTCAGCCTGTATTTACACTACTTGTACTAGAAGACTCTTGACTCTTCAACCCAGAACCCAATAATAGTAGTACTCAGTAGTATTTAATATACAATAGTAAAAAATGGGCTAACCCAACCTTGCCCACAAGACGTTAAATCATCAGTAAGAATTTTAATTGGGTAAGTTAATTCCTAATAAAATCTGCTTCATTGTTCGTTGGATTACTTATTATGTGGTATATAGTACACAATTAGGTTTTCTTCATGATTTCAACGACTTTATTGATTTAGATTTTTTTTAATCAGTTTCTCTAACACTGTTCAACCCTTTTTTTATTGCTTAGATGGGTGGACGAGCTCACAGCTCACCTGGTGTTAAGTGGTTACTGGATCCCATAGACATCTACAACGTAAACGCGCCACCAACCTTGAGATATAAGTTCTAAGGTCTTAAGTATAGTTATAACGGCTGCCCCACCCTTTAAGCCGAAACGCATTACTGCTTCACGGCAGAAATAGGCAGGGTGGTAGTACCTAGCCGCGCTGATTCACAAGAGGTCCTACCACTAGCCCTGAAATGGGTTCTGTGGTCTTTAACAACCTTTTTGCAAAAACAGACCGTCTTTATTTTTAATTATTGTGATTTAACACAATAACAATAACGCCTAGAACAATTTCGTATCGACGTACGTACTGTTGGCTATGTCGGGTGCGTCCATTATTTCATGAGGCGCTACACGTTCCAGTGCAATTGAGTACACAAGTATAACTCGGTTACTTTTCGGTTAAAACTCGTATTCTATTAAAGAGGTAAACGAGAGCGACGTTTTAAAATAATACTAGAGGTCCCGCAGTAGTCGAAATTCGCCTATAATTAATTGGAATTGTAAGTTTGTACACTATTATGATTGTGTTTTATACTTCTATAATCACAATTTTCGCCAAAACTACACTATTAAAAAATATTAATAAAGACAAACAATATTTAATCTATTCTCAATTTGACAACAGACGTCAAGAACAAAAGTTTGACAATAAACAGTATGCATGCGTTTGTGCGTCAAATACATGGTATGTAGTGTGTGTAATGTTTTCTTTATTGATTTAATGTATGTTTTATGCATTATTTAAAAATATATATTAGCATTGTGCACTTCTTCTCTATATTCTCTATAAGTGTAGGAAATTCCATACTCCTCCGTCCGCGCAATTTTCGTAAAAAGGGATACCAAGTTTTTGCTTCACGTATGAATATATAGATATTAATAAAAAAAATACAAAATGTGTGCAATTCACACGTGGTAGAAGTGAAACCTTCCAAAATTAAAATACAATTATCCTAAACGTCTTAAGTATATGTAAAATTTTGTCATTAGTGAATAATTGTAAGATAGCGCCCTCTGTGAATTGATATTTTAATTTCACGTATAATCCTAAATTAAAATTCACTACAAGAGCTTTCATACACACGTTAGTATTAAAAAATCTCACAGATGGCGCTGTATTAAATAGTATGTATATTTCTGTCTCATTCTTTGCTGGCTTCATCCTACACATTTTTGTATTTGTGTCTCTTACCTGTCGTTTTTTCCGTTGCATCCGGTTTGAAATCACAACGATTCTAAAGAAGTTTTCACTTCAATATAGGTTCAGTGCCAATTGTATGACTTTTAAACGGTAGTCTTTCAAATCGAAATTTTTTAGCGAATCGCACGTAGTGATGTAAACTAAACTAAACGTCTAAGCCGCCAATAATGTGATGGCAAGATTATTAAAATAGGTGCTTTAGTTTATTCATTTCGTTGGTCTACTGGTTAGTGATTCTACTGCACCAAGGTGTCCGAGTACGATTCCCAGTCGGAGTCATTTTCATTGCTAAAGTTATTTGCTGATTGCTAGTTCTGGTGTGGTTTATTCGTTTGTAAACAATAAAATATTTTATTAAATGGCAACAATTTAATTCAATTTATATAATCCTGTCGAGGCTGCCCTGAAAACGATCGGCTACATTTTATGCGCAATGTTTTCACACGTAACTTGGGTCTGTAGCGCTTCCTAGCCTCATGTGAATTAACTTTTCTCGCTAGACATGACATTTCGTTCAGTCTATAGCGGCCTCGTTCCATTTGAAGCAAGCCGAGCCTGACACCACGTTTCAATGTCCTGAAAAAAAGTCTCATTAAGTATCATTAAGGAGAACTCACAAATTTTTTAGTTTACTTGCACAAATGACTTATTTCACGGACAGAAATTTGAATTTCACTTTTTTTTTATTGCCCTTATAGGCAGACGAGCATGCGGCCCACCTGATGGTGAGTGGTTACCGTCACCCATGGACTTCAGCAATGCCAAGGCCAGAGCCAAGCCGCTGCCTACTGCTTAATACTCCCCACAAGCCTCGTTTGAAGAAACACATGTCGTAGCGCTCGGGAAACACCGTGGAGGGGAGCTCATTCCATAGCCGGATGGTACGTGACAAAAAAGATCTCTGGAAACGCACTGTGGATGACCGCAGTGGCTCCAGGTAGTATGGATGAGCTCTGTTCCGGTGGCGGGCGGTGCCATGGTAAAAGCGAGATGCCGGTATCATCTCGAACAATTCCTCAGAGCACTCCCCATGGAACATACGGTACAAAATACAGAGGAAACCGAAGTCCCTCCGCAGACCCAGAGGTTCCAAGCGATCCGTGAGAATCCGTGGGATTATCGACAATCCGAACGGCCCTCCTCTGTATGGAGTCAAATGGAAGAAGCTGGTATTTGGGAGCCCCGGCCCAGAGATGGGAGCAGTACTCCACGCGAGGCCGGACTTGTGCTTTATAAAGCCAAAGTCTTTCTCCAGGCGTGAAGTACCGCTTCGCTCTGTTGAGGACTCCCAGCATTTTGTTTAATGGTTAGCGGTGCCAACGCTGTCCTTAAAAATTCGAAGACTGATTTTTTTGTATTAACAAAGTCTGTTTGTATCAATAGAGTGTTTTATCCTTCAAAACGAATTATTTCGTTGCAGGAGTGGCAATTACAATTAAATCTACACAGGTTCTCTGTCATATTATGAAGCATAATTATCTGTTGCTCAGGTTTGATTTTGTTTCACGATATAATTTTCTAAAAAAAAAAAATTAATGATACGGTTGTTTTTTGAACAAACACAACCTGGGTTGATGTGGTAAAACATTCTTTGAGATTTTATGCCCATTTGTTGAATGCGAGTTACGAACGTCTGTAACACTGCGGTTGACTATATTCATAAAGTGTATATTTGAACGCTAAGGACACGACTAGACGTTGTTACGAGTACTACACCTTCATTTGATGCTACTGTACTGTATTAAAACGATATTTTTTTAATTTATGAGCAGTGGAACTCACGACCTACCTAAGATAAGCAATTACCGAACAATGATTAATACTAAACAGTAACGCCACAATGTTGTTACTCATCTAGAAGCATGCATAGAAATAGTTGTGATCGTCGTTGAAGTCGTAGAAGTCATCATGGCCGGACGTGAGACGGCCGGTGCATTCATATCTAGCGATGCAATGGTGTTCGAATCCCGCAGGCGGGTACCTATTTTTCTAATGAAATACGTACTTAACAAATGTTCACGATTGACTTCCACGGTGAAGGAATAACATCGTGTAATAAAAATCAAACCCACAAAAATATAATTTGCGTAATTACGGGTGGTAGGACCTCTTGTGTGTCCGCACGGGTAGGTACCACCTCTCTGCCTATTTCAGCCATGAAGTAGTAATGCGTTTCGGTTTGAAGGGCGGGGCGGCCGTTATAATTATACTGAAACCTTAGAACTCATATCTCCAGGTGGGTGGCGCATTTACGTTGTAGATGTCTATGTATTTCAGCACTTCTACAAACGAATTTATTTATTAAACTATTATTCCAATATTTATTATTGGAACGAACTTCCTTATCATACGTTTTGTTGGCGGCCTTAGGGGCTATCGAAAAAAGTGAAACGACAATAAATCAACACCTAATAAATCTGATATAACAAAAAACCGACATCATTTTTGCAGTGATTTTTGAACGCTTCCCGATCATTTAGGAAACTGAAACATTTTCCTTTCGTAGTAGAAATATACTAGTATAACCAGGAATAATACCCGCATTTTCAGATTAATTTGGATGCTTGGTGTATGTCAACTTAAATTAGTATGGTATTTTAATTTATTTAGCTCATAACGATTGACAGGTATCGGTGAACAATAGCCGAGTGATTTCAGATTATGAATGCCACTGCCGACCATGACATAGAGGTCAAAGACTCAGTACTGAGGAATTATTGTTGTGGGAAAATTATATTCGAACCAGAGAGCTACATCTTGGTTGATTTTGGCGTTCTTTTTAGCATCTAGACGCTTTGACGGCATCTTATATAGATAATTTACATATTTTTTTAAATCACAGTATGGTTCTACATTACGTCTATGAGATAATTTTTGTTACAAATTAATTTATGTTCATCAAAATATATTAAAAAATAAACCTATAATAGAGGAGCAATACTTTGGAGATAAGATATAATTATTATCCGAGTTTCTGAGTGATACGAATAGAGTTGTAGAGAGAAGGGTATGTAGAAGTTAGTTCAGACTTTTAATTCGAATCCTCACGGACTACTTCGGTACTCAAGAACACCTACTGAACTTGGCTGAAGATGAAAACTACTGATCCTGCAGGATCTAAGGAATCGTGCATTATAATATAATGCAGGAATCATGCATTATAATGTAATGATAATAATATATTATGATTCTGCTGGATGACTGCCATATAATGATTCTGCTAGATGACTACTAGCAGAAGAGTTTATTCTGATATGTATTTTGGGAAACGAAATACTACATTTTCACATGCAACTTTGTAACTGAGGAACGTTGACTCTATTGAACACGGCATCGATTACGCACATTATTTTAAAAAAAAGGGAAAAGTAACACTGACCTGGATACCTTTCGATTTATTTTGGGGTCAGAGATACTGTATTCTAATTTAATAAACTTAATGATGGTACGAGTTGTCCAGCCAGTGTTTTTCATGAGTTTCTTGATTGCAGACAAAACGATCTCCCCCGTGTTGAATGTATTATTTATTTTAGCCATTATACGTATACTGTTTTATTCATAAATATTCTAGAAGGAACGTTCGGTTGTAATAATTTTGAAGGCTTTAGGAAACGAATTGTAATACCGCGTTGACGTACAAATAGTAAATTTCATTTTTTGACGTTAGTCTTTGCGCTTTTTAAAACGCCATAGAAATAAGTATATAACGAGCATTGACCTTTTTTATGATAGAAAAGCCATTTCGAGGAAAAGGCTGGTTAATTTTAGAAAAATCATTCTTAAGGATTTTTTTCTTTGATTACCATTAATGTTACTCAAATAGTGTTTAGCTTTAGCAATATAGTCTTGAAATGTCGCCATGATTGGCTTGATAGAAACAGATAATTTAGAAAGATAAAGGAGGTACTCATGCTTTGAATACTGTTATGATCTATAGTCATGTTCATGAATGCAATGTATATAATATGTAATGTAACAACCCGAACGTGTTTTCAGAGATATTGTGTTTAGTTCTTATAATAGAAAAAATATAAAAGTATTTATTAAATGAACGGGCTACGCAAAGCAGTTAACTTTTGACTATGGTAATAGTAGATTTATGGAAAATTAATAAAACGATTCTACAAATTGTACCTAAATTTAATAATACCAGCCAACAATACTAATATTACGATATCATATAGTAAACTCAGATAATTCTTTATCCAACAAGCGATGCTATTACTGACGATGGTATAGCACCACCGGGGCCTTGCTCTATAGATGGCTGGAAGCCTTTGTCATCTGCGACGTATGTCACGGTGTATGTGATACCATCTGGTGCCACCCAAGAATATGATCCTTTAATTACTATAGATTCATCATCAGTCCCTACATTAATGACCTCGCCTTGCTCATCACGTTTTGATCCGTCAGTCTGCTCGTATCTGTAAAATATTTTAAATTAATGTAAATTTATGTTACTGATATCTTAAAGAGTCTGCGACCTAATCGTTAGGATAGCTCGTGTTTATTCTATCTGATAATGTGATTATGCTGGATACTATTTTTTCTAAGTAAAACTGTAACCAACATGTGCTTAGGAATAATGAAGAAATACAAAGTAATTAAAGTCAAGCTTGCAAAATTAACTACTTTCTGTAATTACTCGTACCAAACCGTATTGTAAGCTTATGTCTGCCGCAAAGCAATTGTAAGTCTAAAGATTAGGGCAGTCGTTATTAAAATGTATTAAAATTCCGCCCTAATGCCTAGAAGTAGCGACTTCACGCTGTAACATCAATAGCAAAGATACACACTAGGTTAGCCACTATACAGATCTTCGGATTACCTACCATGAAAAATCCTTAACCCTAGATTGTCGATGTCCAAGAGCGGCTATTGAACATGAGACCGTAAGAGCAGTGACTTATTTAACATCAAACAGATCTGATGACAATGATGACAAAAGATGTTGACAAAAATGTCGAATTTAACTTAAATAAAAATAATTTAAATGTTCATCATCTAAAGTTGTAGAATGGAATACTTACAGGAACCTGTAAGAACCGAGTCCGTCATTATCACTGTCGAATTTCAAGAGTTGTACATTGTCGTCCTTCGGTCCTTGTGGTGCTGAATGGGTCAACGCCAAGAAACTGAACAAAACCAACTGCGAACAGAAGTGACAAAGTTTAAGCTTTTTTTTTATTTCGTCCACGAAGTTTTGAAACTGAACTGAGAGAGTTTGTTAAACTAAACATAATAGATCATTAAAAGCATCATTAAAAGCTTAGTAACGATATATTACTGTTTATTTATAATTTTGAAATAAACAAATATGATTTTAATCACAACGAAAAATTCACTGAGATACTGACTAATTTCATCATGTTGTATACGCTTCTCAACTTCAACTGTGTTTGTCAGCATTTACTTAACTCTTATTATATACATTTCTGAATATTTGCATTGCAACATACCATTATTAGTTAACGTACGTAGTTCGTTACAACGTTTTGTGTGTGTGACCACTCCTACGACACGACGAAGGCAAGACGCGTAAAGTTTGAGGACATCTTTGACAAGGGGTATTTCGAAACTTTGAAGTTTTTAATTATACACGATTGGGCGCATTCGAAAACAATAATGTTAAAGGAATATATAATAATGATGAAGTGGTTTTCGTGATTACTTGAGACGAATAAAAAATTATAGGCTAACTGATATACATTTATTATCAAATAGAGTAATTACAGTAAATAGAAAGTTTAAAATAAACATTTATTTTATTGTATATAGTTCGATCACCAAATTTTAATGATATATTTTCAGGTAATAATTTAAATATACTGATATTAAGTAAGCAGTATTATACACAGAGACAAACATCTTATGCCGAGAATGTCCGAATATACAAAAAGGGTCACATCGTTTAATACGGGTTATTTTTTATACAGTCCGGTTTCATATCGACTGCGGACAACGCCAACGACAAAAGAAGCTACGATTGTTGATGTTTCCTTGACTTATCCGAAGTATTCTTCCCAAAATTACCTGCCATTCCTATTTTTTGTCCCTGCTACGAAATCTGACCCTTTGCCACCTCTTTTCCAGCTCTTTTCTATAACTTCAGCATTTTAGGTGCATTGCTGTCATTTACCAGTAAACGAATTTAAATTACCAAATTATTAATTATTAAATATATTTTATACTTTTATGTAAAAATCTCTGAACGATTGTACTCATTGTATTTGCATTGACACTTTATAATATTAGATAGTAAGGCTGATTTTTGATTGGAACTCAATCCGGTTTGACGCATAACAGTAAAGCGCCCTGTAAACGATCAAATTGTTTGTCAAATTTTACATTTTGTCAAATTATTTGACAGTATGCAGCTTTGTTTGAAGCGTTTGTCAAACAGTCTACGTGTTTGACGGAAATCTTGATTGACGACGCGTTTGACAAACAAGTTTGAACGTGTATGGGGGTGTTTGTCAAACAAAATCTCAGTCGTTGGTCGACACGACGTCTCGTTACAGCAAGGAGAAAATGAAATCTACGGGCAAGTTAACAAATTTGTTTGATCTTTGGTTTGATCGTTTAAGCTATTGTTTGATGAAAACGTAAAGTTTGACAAACAAATCTGTCAAACAAATTTGATCTCTTACATGGCGCTTAATTGGGCTTAACTAATACTCGTAATACCTATGTCATTTCAATCAAAGAAAAAAAAAAGAGAATATATTTATATACAGGTTGTTGTAAGCTAGTAGAAAAGGACACATAAAATAGAAAAACGAAATAAGTAAAATATTTTTCATTTATTTTAAAACTACATTAACTAAATTTACCAACAACATATCTTTTTAACCGGCTAAAGAGGAAAGTATTGATGAAGGTAAAGCTCCGCCGGGACCTTGCTCTATTTCTGGTTGGTAACCATCTTCATCAGCAACATAAGTCACGGTATAGGTAACGCCGTCTGGACCCACCCAAGAAAATTGACCTCTAACATACAAGGATTCGTGTTCTTGGCCTTCGTTCTTCAGCGCACCTTCCTGCTCAAATCTGGTGCCATCGGATTGCCCGAATCTGTAAATAATTAGATATACCGTTAACTCGCCTGCTCTTAACAGTATAATATACATATGAATATAGGTGATACAATTTGTAAACGAATTTAATCTTAGCGCATCTTATGTTGTTTCCAGTACTTTTTTGTTAAAATTCTAAATGATAGAGCTTTATCTATGCTGTTTTAAATTACTGACAATTTGTAACGTAATATATGTATGTATGACTGAAATAAATTCTAAATTGAAATAAATTTCATTTAAAAAATATGGAAATCTCTTTTCAATTTCAGTCATTTGTTTATTGATTAGTATTTTGTTTCCAGTACATTTGTATCTTTTTCATCAATGTGGACACGATAAAACACGAGTACTTAGAGAATACGAGTTCTGAACGTACGGTAGCAATGTCGCACAAACGGCTCACAGCTTTAATGACCTGTACGGAGTGAACACTACAAACGGACCCGTCAGGTTAGAGCCCCGTGAGCTCACCTACTCGTACTGCGAATCTAGTATAGCCCCTCGAGGTTACTAGTATAGGTAGGGGAAAAAAACGGAAGCATGACTCATTATTGTCTCGTGGAACTGCATTGTCACTTGCAATGAAAAAAATATTATTTTGAATAATCGTATGCGGTCAGCATGCCGATTAGACCCTAGCTTAGCACCTAAGCAATACTCCAAACGACCACACCGCTACGGCACAACATATGGCCTCTAAGCTACAAGAGCATTTGAACTTTTACGTCATCTACTAGACTCTACTACTTTTTCCAAACTTCGGACTACCGCTTGGCAGGGAAACGATTCAATCCCCGATAGGCAGCACAAAATGCCTTTTAAGAGTTTGTTGGACTTCTTTAAGAAGATTGTTTAACATTACCAGCGCACTGGCAGAGATACCTCAATACCTGTATACTTTGCGCACATGTTGATTGATCATATTTTGGCATGCATATTTTGATTAAAAGAAACAAAAAAAATGTGTGTAATTCACATGTGGTAGAAGTGAAACCTTGAAAAATTTTGGCTTTTGATAATGAGACGAATGTAAAATTTCCGGAAAAAGATAATTGTAGGGTTTAGTATAGACCATAGTGATAAATACAAAGTTTGTTAATTATTTTAAATTTTATTCATATATACTACATAGATTTATTTAGAACATATTAAGTACGAATATTAGGTACGAAGCAGAGCACAAAGAGAACTTCGAATATAAGAAACACTGTACATTCCTATCCCATTATCTCTCACGTGAAACATTATGAATTTATGTGCCTGTCTTTTTTTACTGTCGCTTTTTCGTTTCATCGACTTTCGAATCACAATGATGCTGAAGAAGTTTTCACTTCAAAAATTCCCAAAAAAAGACTTAACTTTCTGTAGACTAAACAGCATCGATAAAGACTTTTTTTTTTCTTTTTTTTTTTGTTCTGGGGGAACTCGCCAGACCCTCCACTGGGGATGGCGGGTGGGGTATGTCAGACCTAATATCTACTAAGTTTTATAATTGGGTAGTAGGTACTTACCCGAATTTGTAACTGCCGCGTCCACTGTTGACATTTTCGTATTTTAATATTTGCACCTCCCTAGGCGGAGGGGCAGTAGCGACGATTCCCACCAAACACAATGCTAGTAACTGAAAACAATTGGGAATGAAACTTTGTTTGACATCACACCATCATTCCGAAGAAAATAAGTTTAATAATTCTAATAAAAATAATACATTTACGTAGGTAGATTACGTATGTTACGTACTAGATTTACTGGTGGTAGGACGTCTTGTGAGTCCGCGCGGGTAGGTACCATCACCCTGCCTATTTTTGCGGTGAAGCAGTAATGCGTTTCGGGTTGAAGGGTGGGGCAGCCGTTGTACTGAACTGCACTGAGACTTTAGAGCTCATTTCTTAAGGTGGGTGGTGGCATTTACGTTGTAGATGTCTATAGGCTCCAGTAAGAACTTGACACCGGGTGGGCCGTGAGCACGTCCACTAATGCCAATTAAATGTCAACTTTTTATTTACATGTATAGGTATATGTAGGTATATATTAACGTCTTTAATTCAGAACTGTGTCATCTACTCGCGTAAGCTCACAATACGGGATGCAACCAGATATATTTTATCTTCACTTACTATATACTGATTAATATGAAAATCGATTTAATCAAATCGGCACAGTAATAATTAAAAAATAAGCCCTCGTTCTTTAATAATAATTAGATTTGAGTAATGATTATCAAATTAAACTAATTATTAATTTAAATTAAATTGAAAATATTGCAGAAGTTTCACAAGCTTTTTGCAAAAAAGGACAAAAAAATTAGCTCACCAATTTCATTTTCGGTTCGTTTATACGTTAATTACAGAATTAAAATAAAATAAAATGGATAGAAATTCAAAGCGTATAGGTATTTTTAACGTGTCACGCAGTGCTCAGTTTGCGCGGTAAAAAAAAACACAGACTATATTCAGGCGCCTGAACAGCTTGTATGCTTTGTTTGTACGCTCGGCCGAGTGGTCTCGCAAATATATATAGTACTGGCCTGCAGCAGTCTGCAAAAAACCACATTCTATTAATGTTTAAAAACAAGAATAAAAACTTAAGTCTTGACCTGATTATTTTATTAATTATTTTTAATGTTTATTAATAATGTTAACCTTGAAACTTAACTCCTTTACAATGGCGTGGGTGAACTTCATTCAAACTGAGCACTTTGAGTGCTTGAGTGGAATTAACAATGTATAACAAGATTTTTTTCGATGTTTTATTGTTTTATATCTTTTATCTGTTCCGCATGCCAACGATAAAGTTATTCTCCTCACGCCTAGAAAGTTCTACCACGAATTACACACGTTATTTTCCCTCTTTTAATTTCCTTTCTACATATATATTTTATTTTAAGTTTTGTTTTATTAAGTTTCCCATCCTAACTTATCTGTTGTTATTTATACATATAATAAAATGGTCGATTGCGAAAAAAGTAGTTGATTTATTAGTTTTTAAGACACCAAAATCCTCCGGGGTAGGTCCCTTTTTTATTTAACCTATGTCAAGTTTTGTACCTCTGACATCATGTATGCAAAATATCATGACGATCTCTTGAGTGCTTAAGATGTGAAAGCGTAATAAACAAACAAACAAATTTTTGCATTCACCCTATTAGTTAAATCGACGGGTCGAATTTCCGGAACTAGTATTTATTATATTGTGCAAACTATCTTGTTTTGGTTCGAATCGATTTTTTCCAGATATCTTCTGTTAAATGATAGATATCCCTACAATTAATTTAGAAACGGACATTTGATCACAAACTTATAAAAAAAATATTAACAGAAAAAAAATTACAATTGGATTGTTCAGTTATTTGAAGCGTATTATCGATATAAATTTTGTATTTTGTTTAAGTAAGCTCTATTTCATATTTCAAGTGTTGTACTTTTAATCCTGTAAATTTTTTAAATGAAGTATATGGTTATGGTGACATTTAGTGTTTTTTTTTCTGTATAATAAATAGTTCAACCTTCGAGCAGAAGATCTCTTAAAAAATATTATTATATTATGTTTTCAATGGCTACTAGGGTGTCATGTAAAATCGCAAGGTTGTTGTCTTCCTTCCGCGGAGCAGTAAGCATTCCAGTTTAAAGGGCTGGGCAGCCGTTATATAATTGAGACTTAGACCTCATGTCTCAAGCTGAAGTGCCTTGTTGTATACGCATATGCGGGGTGATGTCTATGGGCGCCGTTATGTAGTTATTTTACATCACCTGAGCTGGTTTATCTGTCTACACTTTAAAAAAAAAATAATACAAATTCTTCGAATAAGAAGTCGCTGACTTAACGATGACAAAATAGAAAGGTATGAGGGATCTTTTTAACTTGTCATACTTTTGTGTAGTACTGCTTGATTGTGTGACTTTGCAAAATGAAAAATTTAAATTATTTTGCTCCCGCTTTTTATTATTGAGCAATGACTAATATGTTGTTATAACATTTTTCATCTTTTCGAAACATAAATGAACGAGGTTGGACGGTGGCTAACTAAAGTGGGCCGCCACATGGTGTTAAGTGATTACCGGAGTCTATAGACATCAAAAACGTATACGACTAACCAAAAAAGGTTTTTTTTTTTTTTTTTTTTCCTACCTATGCTGATAGCCTTGAGAGGCTATTTCAGCTTCACCCTAACGTTAGTAGGTGAGCTCGCGGGGCTCAACCGGAGAGTTGCTAACACTGACCCTAGCAAGAGCAGTGCTTTGCAGAATCTACCACCGGATCGGAAACGCGACCCACTGAGAAGATCCGGCGAGAAACTCAGTGGGCTGTGTCTATGGGTTAGTTCGCTTGTCGAACCCGTCGCTTGCGACGGGTTCGACGAGGACGGTGACCGGTGCTTGTGGTGCCTAAAAGCACCGTTAATGGATCAGGAGGATCCGTAATGACGTGCTTTGGGCGACGTCGACGGTTTACCATTCGGTCTACTGGGTCGGGTATGTAATTTCCAGCGGCTACGATGAGAGGGTTCTCATGTCGTGCCGCCTTCTCAAAATGGCGCAGCGATGCCGACTGTAGATACTTACTAAAAGAGTCGAGCTCCAGGTCGTCGTGGAGATCCACATTCCTAAGGAACCAAGGCGCTCCGACGGCTATCCTGCAGAATCGTGATTGAATAACCTGAAGGGATTTCAAGTGGGTGCGGGCTGCGTGAGCGAACACTACGCTTGCATACGTCATGACGGGGCGTATACAAGTTTTGTAGAGAGTTACCTTATTACGGAGGGACAGTTTGCTTCGACTACAAAGCATTGGATAGAGTCGTCCTAGAATAAACGCGGCGCGGTCGCGTACCGTTTTTATATGGGGACGGAATGTCATCCCTCTGTCGAGGGTGACGCCTAGATATTTGACCTTCGAGACCCACGGAATGGGCTGGCCAAAGAGAGTGATGGGACTAACGGCGGAGGTGTTTGCGCGCCTACTACGGAGTGGGATGCTCGAAGTGATGTTCGGAGGGCGACCCCTTTTGAAGAGCACCGCTGCGCTTTTCGTGGGGTTAATGTCTATTCGCCACTTCCGGAACCACTGTCCCATGGTGGCTACTGCGATCTGGAGTCGCCGATGAAGCAGCGACATCTTCCTACACGAGTAGTAGATAGCCGTGTCATCGGCGAAGAGCGCTAGATGGGTCTCCGGAGACCGGGGTATATCATTGATATACAAACTAAATAATAACGGGGAGAGCGCGGAGCCTTGCGGGACTCCGGCGGTCAGTTGACGGGGACGAGAACGAGTTCCCTCTACTCGATATCGAAACGAACGGTTCGACAAGAAGTCTCGTATGATGAGCACGAGTCTGTCTGGCACTCCCATGTTGTACAGTTTATAAATTAAACCGTTGTGCCAGACTTTGTCGAACGCCTTCGCGATGTCGAAGAAGAGGGCGCCGGTCGGGATTTGTTTACGCCTATTTAGTCCTATCAGAATGTGCTCCGTGAGGCGGTGCACTTGTTGTACGCACGAGTGTTTAGAGCGGAATCCGAACTGTTCGTCTATGAGAATTTTGTTCGCGGTAACAAAATCCCAGAGGCGTTTCCTAAGGAGCCGTTCGTAAATTTTTCCTATCGTCGAGAGGAGACTAATCGGACGGTAACTGGAAGTTTCGTTTGTCGGTTTGCCCGGCTTATGTATACCGATAACGTCCGCTTCTTTCCACACCGCGGGAAAGATGCAGTGCGTCATAGCGGCATTTAAAATTGTAGCCAACATTGCTATCAGTTGGACTGGCAAAAATTTTAGCGCGCGGTTGTGGATGCCGTCGGAGCCGGGTGCCTTCCTAGGTTGGAGGTTGTGGATCGCGTCTCTAACTTCGTCAGTGGTAATGGGGGGTAACGCGTCCGAGGGCGGCAGGGAAGCTCTGCGCTCGACCTCCCTGTCGACTAACTCGGTGTGTTCGGGGTCCGCGTGTTGAGTGCTGGTGGTGCACTGCTCTTGCAGTGCATCGGCCAGCAGCTCAGCCTTGTCATCGTCATCGAATGCCGGTGGTTGGCCTGAAGGGCGTATGAGGGGAGGCATAGTAGCGGTAGTTTCGGATTTGAGAGTCCTAGCTAGTCGCCAGTATGCTTGGTGGGAGGGCGCGAGTTGTTCTAGATAACTATGCCAATTATCGTTACGCGCGTCGCTTAAGCGGGAGTGGACTTCGCGTTGTAGACGACGCATCCGAATCCGGTTTGAATGCGTGGGAAGACGATCGTAGGCCCGGATTGCCGCGTTCCTAACTCTTAAGAGATTCCTAAGATCGGGGGACAGTCTGATGCGGTGGAAGCTGTCCTCCACATCGACTTCTTTTGAAGATCTAATGATCGCGGAAGAGATGTGATCGGTAATGATGTTTATGGATTCGACGGTGTCCTCGGGGGATGGATTCGAATCCGGGCCGCAAGGGAGGATTGGCGGAGTGGCGTCGGCTAGGCACGTGCCCAGCTTATTCCAATCCACCATGGTCCTCGTAACAGTGACTGGGTTGTGAGGGCGACCGAGCTGCATAACGACAGGTCGGTGGTCTGAGTCGAGCTCTGACATTGCTTCGATGGAACGTAAGCGCAGAGTTACGTTCCTAAGCAATGCCAGGTCTATAGTGCTCGGACGGAGCGCGATGTTATACGGATAACATGTTGGAGTTGGGGGACCGACTATTTCAAAGGTGAGGTCGTCTATAAACGCGTCGAGACGCCTACCGTTGACGTTTGTACGATGGCAGTTCCACCTAGTGTGGTGGCAATTTAGATCGCCTGCCAGGATGACAGAGTCTCCCATGCCGAACAGTGACTCGATGTCACTGCTCAGAAGGGGCTTGTCCGGGGGGAGATAAACGGATGCGATGACGATCGGCTGGTGTCCCGTCAGCGAGATACGGCACACTGACGCCTCGATATGTAAGAGCGAGGGAGTATCGAGAGGGACAACGTGCAGGGCCCGTCTATAGTAAATGGCAGTCCCGCCTTTGGAGGCGGTGAGTCTGTCATTCCTAACCATGACGTAGTTCGCGACTTTCGGGTCGCGACGCGAGGGCTTCAGACAGGTTTCCTGCACTAATAGAATATCTACAAGATTATCGCGGAGGAATTCAAAAATTTGATCGCGTTGCCGCGCGAGTCCGTTAGCATTATAGAATGCTAACGTAAGGGAATACGGTTTTTCTCTACCTTTTTGCGCCATTGATTATCGGTAAAGATTTTATAACGTACGCGACACGGACTCGTAGACGTCCATGTGATCGAAAGCGGCCGCGAGCCGCTGTTCGGGGGTTACCGACCTACGTATCGCGTCTGCGAACGATCGCAGACGGTCGAAGTTGACTGCGGTGACGAAGTCACGCACGAGCGCGAAGTCGTTGACGGCAGAGGGTTGCGGGGGACGGAACGCGGGTGCGGGGCGTGTCACGAGCGGGGGCGGGGGTGCGGTTTCCGTTCCCGCCTTCGTATACGGCAGCGGTTTTTTCCACGCCGACACCGTGGGAACTGCAGCCGGCACGAAGGCGGGTTTCGGCACTGAAGGCGCCGAAGTCTTTGGGCCGACGGTTCGGGGGGCTGGGTGGGTCGGACGTTTTCGCGGAGCCCTAGGACATCCACGGTAGTTCGCGGGGTGCCCTTGCTTAAGGCATAGGACACAGCTTGGAGGTTCGGTCGCGGTTTCCCTAACACGCGAGCAATCTAGTGTGGCGTGGTCGCCGAGGCACTTTACGCAGCGGGGGCGCGCGTGGCAATTACGAGCCGAGTGGCCGTAAAGCTGACATCTGTAGCACTGCCCGGGAGTGCCACGTTTATGGGGGGCTTCGATGGAGACCCCGGATAGGCCGCAGACTGTCGAGAGGCATGAGATCTTTTTCTTGGCCTCCGGGGTTGGCTCCAACGCGACGAGTATCATGTTGTAGGGCTGCTTGCCCCGCCCGCTGTGCATCCGATGCACACTAACTATAGGGAGTGCCTGAGCGATCAGGTCCTCCTTAACGTAGTCTATGTCTAGCTCTTTCGGTACTCCGCGTATTACTACACGGAGCTCGCGGTCCTCCTGAAGAGCATAGGTGTGGAAACCTATGTTCTCCTTTCGGAGGTATGCTGAGAGGGCCCTATGGTCGCCCGGCGTTGCGACCTTGATCTGAATCCCATGCGCGACGTTACGCGCATGGGTGTAGTTGATTTTATTTGCCTGGAGGGCCTGGGAAACGCGGTTCCACGCAGTTTTTTCCTGGAGAATCAGCGGGGGCGGGGCAGCTGCTTTAGGAGCGGGCGCGGGCTTGGGACGCGGCGGCGGGGTTACGCGGCGAGCGGAGTCCGACTCCGGTGTCACGACTACTTGCGGGCGGGAGGCGGTCGCGGATTTTGTCTGCTTCGTCGTGGAGCTCCGGGACTCCACGGCGCGAGTACGCTTTTTACCGCGCGTTACGGTTTGGAACCCATCCGAAGTTCCAGGCTGAGGGCTTGACGCGGATTCGAAATCCATCTCCGATTCGGTATCGGAGCCTGAACTCGAAACGATCGAGGTCGCGACGGAAGAGACGCGCGATGACGTAGTCGACGCGAGCGCGGGGGTGGGGGTAGCGCTAGGCGCTTCATGAGTCGCATCGTCGGAACGTGCGCTCGAACTTAACGCGGCGGCGGGGGGCGCGCGGCGTGCCTCCGAGGCACGTTTGAAATACGCGGCGACGGACGCGGGGGGGGAGGGATTGCCACGGGCGGCCCTATACTCTAAGTACTCGGCCTATACTCTAAGTACCCTAATTGACGGGTACCTATCCCGGAGGAACCCAACAATATCCCTAACATCTTCTTGCTCCATTTCTTCGGTCTTCTTGCCCGGGGGGGGCGGCCCCGGGACTTTTGTTGAACTCGCCGAAAGGCGAGGCCCCGGATAGGATTTGTAACCCCCCTGTGCTGCAGGACAGCAAGGAGCAGGGGGGGGGAATGCCTATGCCGTGAAAACGGCAATCGGCGGGGAAAAGGAAAGGAACCCGCTCGGGCTGTATAGTGCTACAGCAGGCAGAATCGCGAGCGGGGGTCTAGTCTTGAAAAAGACTGTTGTTTTGGGAAGGGTTAGGAAATCGCTAGCCTGTGAGTGCCACAGGAAGCCTGAACGTAGCGATTGGTTTTGCCTTGAAAAAGGCAGTTGGTAAGGGTGGGTTCGCGGTTACAAAACTTTAGCGCACAAAAATGGACTCCGAGACGCAAATCGCAAGCGACCAACGGATCGGCACGTCCGCACTACCGAATTGTACGCACGATGTATTCACGGTCACTACACTGTCGAGCACAACTGTGAGTTCAGAGACGCAGCTCGCAAGCGGGCTACGGATCGGAAAGCACGTCCGCGCACGACCGAGTCGTGAGCGAGAATGCCAAAAAAGGACTAGATAAGCTCAGGATTTTACAAAGCTAAAGTTTCGCTGAGAAATAAACTCAATTCAAGGGATGATTCATCGTAATTCTTACGGTCAGAAGATAAGGGTATGTAGCTACCCGTTGCTTCGTTATCAACCATAACTTAACTGCCTACTTTTGCTGATAAATATTTTATGGTTACCTATATTTTGTTATTTCCTTTTTTCCACTTAACCTCAAGCTTCGATGCGATAATGTCCAGCTTGCCAAGAGAACACTACTCCGTTAGTGCTACTGAAGTATTACTCCAGGAGGATATGATTTGAAGTCGTTGTGGCCTAAAGGATAAGACGTCCGGTGCATTCGTATGAAGCGATGCACCGGTGTTCGAATCCCGCAGGCGGGTACCAATTTTTCTAATGAAATACGTACTCAACAAATGTTCACGATTGACTTCCACGGTGAAGGAATAACATCGTGTAATAAAAATCAAACCCGCAAAATTATAATTTGCGTAATCACTGGTGGTAGGATCTCTTGGAAGTCCGCACGGGTAGGTACCACCACCCCGCCTATTTCCGCCGTGAAGCAGTAATGCGTTTCGGTTCGAAGGGTGGGGTAGCCGTCGTAACTATACTGAGACCTTAGAACTTATATCTCGAGGCGGGTGGCGCATTTACGTTGTAGATGTCTACGGGCTCCAGTAACCACTTAACATCAGGTGGGCTGTGAGCTCGTCCATCATCTAAGCTATAAAAAAAAAAAAAAAACTCTCGCTCCACGAGAAAAGAATCCTTCTGTGAGGCCGAGTGATCGACCTTCTCGATTCTTGACTCAGAAATGGGTACAGTAAAAAGACACCAAAGAATATAAGCTCCGACAGTAGTACGTAATTGGAGGCATCTCGATAAGGATCGACATCCAGGACCAAACAATCCCACTTTCGTGCCGCCCCACCACCGGAGGATGAAGAGGATCGACGCCTGTATCATGTTATTGTTATCATATTGTTATCATTAGATGCACGACTCGCAAATCTAGAAGCCCATCTGTTCCCAGAAACACGACTACAACCGTCTCTGGATGCGGATGCAAACAGAAGAAAGGACGAACCGGAATCGCACACTAGCGAAGTCGTGCCGGAGGCTACGTCGCTTATTGCATCGCTGCAGACGACACAGATCAACAAAAAGGCGAAGTCCACCGGTAGTCACCGACTCTACCCGAGCTTCAAGCCGGTAAGCTGATCACTCTACCTCGTGTAAAGTGATCAGCTTACCGTGAGGACAGCGGGCGCGGGGGTTTCCCCGCTGCTGATCCACAGTCGCCCACAGAGGACGGAAACCCAGGGCGGAACCGGAGACGGTCCCAACTACCTCTGAACAAAGACAGTAGCAGTGACGATAAAGAAGAAGAGTTGGCTTTGGCCACCATGCTCGCAGGCTGTGGTCCTAAAACTGCAGACGGAAGCCGCTGAGCGAGGTCTCACATACCACATCTCTGCATCCCCATTCAAGAGGTGCGGATCGGCGAGCAAAAATTCTGTTCATGGACGGAGATGAAAAAGAAGTAAAAGCGGGTATACTAGCTGAGAAGTTTAGAGAGATCTTGCCCACACGAAGAATAACCGGCAGAATAATATGACAAAACCATCGGATTTTTTTTCTACTCAATTCTTGGAAACGTAAGGGTCTATTCTAACTACGCACGGACTGCGAAGAAGATCGTCTCAGCACCGCAGCAACGGATGGTGCTTGATTCACGTCCGCCTGCTGAAGGCTCCGTAAGTCAAGCCAACGGCAGCGGGACGCCCATAGATTTTCAGCTTTCGTCTGGCTTAGGGAAGACCTGGAGCTGAAGAAGATCCGGGGCCGCTGAAAAACCGAAGAGGAAGTCGAGAGATGAAGGTAGTGATCTTCGGTTCATCGACAGCGAAGGTGGAGCGGGCGATGTAGTCAGAATGCCCCTGTCCGGCTTCCGCAGAGGCCTGTTGTGGGGCGCCCGGTGCTTGACATCGAGGTCCGCTGGGGTGGTGGTGTGCTGTAGCTACAGCGCGCCCCTCAAAATAGTAGAGTAGAGTATATAAAAGGAAGAAATCCCCCGTGGCAGATTCCGCCCAGCGTATGTACATTGGGGTGGTGCCGGCGAAAGCAGACCCATGGTGCGTATATTGCGGTACCGGGATTCTTGCTTAACCGGAGTGGTGGAACTCGATAGGGCTTAGTCGACAGTGCTTCTGTGGGGCAGATCTTACGGGCTCAGGCTACACGTCATCCCGTGCGTGCCTTTCTCAAAGCGTAGTCTCCTAAGATCTATTGGAAGAGGGCGAGGACTTCGACCGATAGGCAGCGGCTTGGTTCTGCCCCTAGCATTGCTGAAGTCCATGGGCGACGGTTACCACTCACCATTGTTTGGACCGTGTGCTCGTCTGCCTACAAGGGCAATAAAAAAAAAATGCGTCCTCTCCTTCTTATTATCTGGAGGCGCCGGAGTCTAAGATAACCTGGCCTTTTATCCCTCTTAATTTGATAGCCTAAAATATCAAGCCACTATAAGTCAATAAGGGGACGAAAAATATATCATTTTTATATCTTAATTATGTATTTAACTCAAAATCTACTTAGGCCGTCACTTGTTTAAAATCAAAACCAGTACATTAGTAGGCGGCATCTTAATGTATCTAGTGCAGTATAACGCAAAGTGGCATAAAAATAGTAAAATATTTAAATAGGTGGCAATGTATGAGGCAATATGAACTTGTTTTTAAACAGTATTATATAAATATTTAACCTTGTATCAAGCTTTCAGTACCGGTTTTTTTCGGTCATATTAAATAAAAACTATGATTTTTTTAGGCAATCGAGCTCATGGTCCAGCTGTTTGTCTCTTCTATCATTTATCAATAAATAGATATAGATTAACACGAGATAAGATTAATAATGTTCTGAGTCAGTATGATTTTCATGAGAGGAAATCGTAGAACAGGAATTAGAAATACAACCAAACTCAATTTTTACTTTATTTTTAAAACAGCATTAATCACTAAAATTTACCAACAACTTATCAATTTAACCGGCAAGAGAATGAAGTATTGCTGACGGTACAGCTCCGCCGGGACCTTGCTCTATTTCTGGTTGGTAACCATCTTCATCAGCCACAAAAGTCACGGTATAGGTAACGCCGTCTGGACCCACCCAAGAAAATTTACCTCTAACAGCCAGGGATTCATCTTCTTGGCCCTCGTTCTTCAGCGTACCTTCCTGCTCAAATACGGTCCCATCAGATTGGCTATATCTGTAAAACATTAGATACAACATCAGATAGCTATTAAAAACATAAAAACTCTGATTTAGATTTCGATACTATGTGAAAAAGTGTACAGTGAAGAGTAGTCACCAAATATTCCTTTTGTATAGATGTATTTTTGTAGAGATAGTTATACTCTGAATATGTTTGTTTAAATAAAAATTTAAGGTATTTACCCAAATCTGTAATTACCCCGTCCATTATGCACATTTTCGTAGCTTGTTAGCTGAGCCTCACCAGGTGGACGGGAAGCGGCAACTATTCCCACCAAACACAATGCTAATAACTGAAAATTAAGGAAAATTCAAATAGTTTAATTCGAAATGAAGTTTTCGTTTAGGATAAATATATGTATGTTCGTGCTTTTGCTATTTTGAGTCCTTTATAACTTAAAACAACATTAAATCACTTTATTAGTACATGTTTATTTTTTAAACGCAATGTAATTTTCACTTTGTATACATTGATTTTACTTGTAAAACATTTAAAACTTTAATTCTAGAATATTTTTAAACTTTTTATTAATTTTTAACAAAAAAAACTATTTTTTCCAAAATACACTTCACAAAAAAATAAAAAAAAATAATAGCGCACCAGTTTCATTTTCGATTGGATTTCGTAGCTTGTTTGACAAACGTTCGAGTGATCCGACAAATATATATAGCATCCGCTAGAGATACAGTCTGCAAAAAAGATAATATACGATTAATTTCTACAAACAAGAACAAAACTTTAACCTTGACCTATTCCATTACAATAGACATCTTTAATCTTTATATGGCTTATTACTTTCTGTTTTTTTTTAGATTTTCTAAATTTCGAATAATAATTTGAACGAATGAGCAACGATCCATTAAATCGCCGGTCCCAAGAAATAATGACATAAGAAATAAGTTTAAAGGTAATGTTGTCTCTTTTGCATTGACATCCATTTCTAAATACAACCGAAAGGGAAAATATAATATATGTTGGAATATTCTTTGGTTGTGTGTCAGTGAAACTGTTGATTGTTTAAACAAAAAAGTTTTATTTTTACGTGGGTAGATGAACTCACATTCAATCTGGTGCTAAGTGGTTGTTGGAGCATAGACATCAAAATATTGATGGTACCACCCACCTTAAAATCAGTTTCAATTTTCTTGTACTAAAATAGATCTACCGCCCTTTCAACTAGAACGTATTACTGGGTCGTGGGGGTACGACTTTATTATTCTTTTTAAATTAGAAAAAAAGTAAGTGATATAGTTCTGTGGCAAGCGAGTTATTTTAAGGTAATATAGACTAGTAGGTACATAATTTAAAATAGTAATTGTAAATCTTTTTCAAGGTATAAAACAAACATAAAACACATAAAAGAAATTAGTATATACCTAAAAATTGTAAATGAGAACACTTTTCTTTATCTAATTACTATATTTGTATAAAGATAGGTTTTTCAATGGAATTTTATACAGCTTAATCATTAGTTATTAGGTTTCTCTTTTAAGTGAAAATATACATGATATACATATGACATAGATAAATTGATACTGAACTTATTAATATTGAATTAAAATTGAATACAAAATAAATTGAAAAAAATCATATTCAATCTTATTTAGGATCCGCAGCAGCTTCAAAAGTAGTTTTTACTTTAAGGGAACTTGATCCTGAAATAATTTTTTTTAAGCATAGTAGCCTAAAAAGTGCCTAAGAGTGTCTAAAAGAGCCTAAAGAGTACCGGACATTTATAAAAGAGCATGAATCTATTATCGCGCTATATTATTTTTCTGTCATTAGTTTTGTTCTCTTTTGTGTTATTAAATAGGATTATTGTTCTGTATGTTTTCGTAAATTTAAATAGCAGAGTATATGTTTCATTTTATTATATAGATAACAAATATTATGAATATATATTGAATTTTGAAATTTGAATTTTGAATATGTTTTTAAGGTACACAACACGACTACTTGAAATAAAGCAATCTTTAGGTAAAATACAACTAGTCAGGTTGATATCTGACTGGTGGTAGGAACTATTGTACGGTGGGGTACCTACCCCACCCCACCTATTTCTGCCGTGAAGCAGTAATGCGTTTCGGTTTGAAGGGTGGGGCAGCCGTTGTAACTATACTCAGACCTTAGAACTTATATCTCAAGTTGTGTGGCGCATTTACGTTGTAGATGCGCCACAACCTTACTCCAGTAACCACTTAACACCAGGTGGGTTGTGAGATCGCCCATACATCTAAGCAATAAATAAATATATATATATATTTGGTCATTCGCTACCTACACCACAAGTAGTGCATAAAAACGCAAACATCTCATCTTTGTCGTTTTAGTTATATTTGAGTGTTTAAAGGATTGTAGAAATTAAAATATCCATGCAATTCTTGAGCTAACCGTACACAAAAAACAAGTTAAACGGTGTTCCTTTGTAAGCGCATCACCTAAGAACGGCTAAAGCGAAATGACAATTTTATTCAAATGTTCATATTAGTCCTAATATATATTATGAGGAAATAAATAACTTGAAAATGTGACATATAGAGAGATTTATTAATCAAGTTCCAGGCTACACTTCGTTTGACATTGGAAATAGCTAATCTGGGAAGTGAGTTGAATCGCATATTGTTTGAATTATACGAACACAAGGGACCCGCCATCCCTTCGCTTCGGAAACTGTAATTTCTTATTGATTTTAATGAATATTATTTTATACAAATCTGGTCCTGACAGTGACAAACGCAATAAAAAAACTACGTAACAAATGAAAAATCTAATCCTTCCTAAAATTTACTTGCTTAAAACATCTTAAAACTCATCTGTTATTTAGCTACTAGTGTTCCCGCAGTAGTCGAAATTCGACTATAATTAATTGGAATTGTAAGCTTGTACACCATTATGATTGTATTTTATACTTCTATAATCACAAATTTCGCCAAGACTACACTATAAAAAATATTAACAAATACAAATAATATTTAATCTATTCTCAATTTGACAACAGACGTCAAGAACAAAAGCTTGACAATAAATAGTAGGTATGCATGCGTGTGTGCGTCAAATACATGGTACGTAGTGTGTGTAATTTTTTCTTTATCGATTTAATGTATCTTTTATGCATTATTTAAAAAAAATATTAGCGTTGTGCACTTCTTCTCTATATTCTCTATAAGTGTGGAAAATTTCATACTGCTCCGTCCGCGCAATTTTCGTAAAAAGGGATACAAAGTTTTTGCTTCACGTATTAATATGTAGATTTTCATACACATTTGCAACTTAATGATTTAACTTAATGCTTGACATGCATTAAACAGAAAATCGACAAATAATAAAATGCAAAACTGACCAGAGATTACTTTGTCATTTAATTATCTTGTAGTGGCTTTCCTTCACCTAATGTAATATCTGGAATACCTCCACTTTAGTACTAAATTACAAATATTTATAGGCCGATATTTAACATTCATCATATTCAGTCTTCTCTTTTTTCATTTTACCATAAAACGCAAGATTCATCATAGTTTTAACTTAGTTTTAACTATCAGCAATACGTTGCTTCTGTATTTTCGAGATATGTTTTAAAAAAAACCAGTAAAATAAGCTTAATATCGAATTTTATCTATGTGCTGTTTTATAATAAGACTGCATAACTAGTGATAACCCAACGCTTTTCTCGCTTCGTGTCGTAAAAAGCAACTAAGGAATTTTCTGAAAATGAACAGCAGCGTCGACAGGCGATCGGCATTAAATTTATTGGTGGTAAGAAGTATTGAAAGTCCGCGCGGGTAGTTATCACTATCTTCCTTCCTTCTTATAAAAGGTTATAATATAATAATAATAATGTATAATACACTCAACCATTACATAATGAAGACTTCGAGATCATGTCTCAATATAGATAGCATAAGTCGCTCTGTGATGTCTATAGGGTCCCATAACAGCTTAACGCAAAAGGGGTCTTAAATCGTTCACCCATCCACGCCATAAATAAATAAAAATACATAAACATTATCTTTACGTAACGTAAACATGATAGTTATCCAACAAGCATATTAATCAGAAAGGGTCATTTTGGGGAATAGGTTACGAAAGTGAGTATAAGAAAAGAAAAGGAACAAAAAAAACTCTGTTTTTTTATTACTTAAATGGTGGACGAGTTCACAGCCCACCTGGTGTTAAGTGGTTACTGGAGCCCATAGACATCTACAACGTAAATGCGCCACCCAACTTGAGATATAAGTTCGAAGGTCTCAAGTATAGTTACAACAGCTGCCCCACCCTTCAAACCGAAACGCATGACTGCTTCACGGCAGAAATAGGCAGGTTGGTGGTACCTACCCGCGCGGACTCACGTGAGGTCCTACCAACAGTAATAATAAGGGTTAGGGTGCTTTGGAACACACATTATTTATTTTTATTACATACATACTCATATTATATATATTTATTATTTAATACAATGTTGGTCGGGATAATACTGAAACCTAGACTCGGTGCTTAATTAAAAGAAAAATAATATTAATTTGTATATTTAAAATGGTCGTCTGATCTTTTATAGACTACTAATACATATGTATGTTATAAAAAAACTATAACTAGACGCATTTTATCACACGACGATGTTATGCAAATTTAGTTGAAGAATGTTGAATAATATTAAAATATATTTTATTATTTAGTGATAAATTGTAGTTTTCATCTTTGATTCTAAATTAGTTATCTTGTTACCAATATGAACGATTATTTTGTAGAACACATTAAATCGATGGGGCCCTTTGACTAGGTACAAAATTTTAATACCCGCGGAAAATCTGCCTTAGACTCCTTAGCTCGTCTTCGCTCAGTGGTCTGTCTATATGTGTCCTTGCTTAAACGAGTTTTAGAATGAATCTTCATTTGTGGTTTGTTTTGCCCCTAGTATTCTTGATGTCCATAGCGGACGCTTACCACTCACTATCAAAACCTGTAGCTCGTCTGTTAATAAATGTTATTAAAAGTAAACAATAAAAACTGGTTATCGAGTCCGGAACCCGTGACACAATGATGAAGGACACTAACTTGTCGACCGACGGGGCAATCGTTTATGCCATTTTCAGGTACTTGTAGTTCCAGACTAGATGAACGTGGAGACATGTAGAGGAGGTGAAATGTATTACCTCCTGTATGTGCGCTAATTTATGTCACCGTCTATTATTTGTTTTATATGCTTACTCTGTACATGTGGTGAAAGAAATGTGTTAAAGAGTTATATTATTATTATGTTTAACATTACCGGGACTGTTTGTTCGATCGCTGGTCTATTTCAATAAATAAAAATTAAAAAAAAACGGCTAATGTCAAAAATTTTAAAGCAAACTTTTCGAAAAGACAAATGAAACAATCAATCACTTGGCCCTAAACTTTTTAATTTGTTTGAATAATAATAAACAAATAACATGGAATCCCAATTCACGAATGACAAAATTTACTTGCTATATTTTACGATTTAGTCCAGTTTCATTTCCAAGTTATTTATAAGTCGGAGTGGCCGACAATACACTCATGGCCAATCACTGTCAGTTCAATATGGAAACGTGGACGAGAAATGAATGTTCTTAATATTTAGAGTTTACAATTTATTGATCACGATACATAACATAATTCTTAGGGAAAGTATTATGATCTCAACATTACATAGAGCGCAATCTACTTGCCACGTTTATCCCGTTCTACCCTACTTAGATCCATTATATGTACGTTCACAATCATTGCATCTCTGACAATTTAACTCACGACCCGGGATCTATATATATTCATATATATACAACAGATTGTGAGCACGTGGAATAGCATGTTAACCAGCCATAGAACCCAGGATTTGTGGCGGAATGCCACCACCGGGTCCCTGAGAAATATCTGGTTTGAAACCATCTTCGCCAGCTGTATAGTCTATCTCATAAGTTACTCCATCAGGTCCTACCCATGAGTAACTACCTTTCACGGATAGATTTTCGTTTTCTTGACCGAAGTTATTGAGAAATCCTTCCTGCTCATGTCTGATACCATCGGATTGTCTGAAACTGTAACAGTGAAGAATACAAATTAGTGATATAATTCAGTTAATACTTATTTTTAATTGTTTTGATGGGTGAAGGGCTTACCGCAACCCTGGTGTTAAGTGGTCACTGGAGCCCATAGACATTAGCAACACGGATACCGCCACCCACCTTGGGACATGTCTCAAGAATCATGATTCTAACTCTCAGTTTTAAGTACAACAGCTGCTCCATCCTTCAAACCGAAACGAATAACTGCTTTAGAGTCGAAAATAGGTAGGGTGGTGGTACCAATTCGTGCGGGTTTCCACGATGTTGCCCTACCACCAGTAGTAACTCAAATTATATTTTTTACTGGTTTGATTTTTATTACATTTTTCAAATACGTATTTCATTTTTTTTATTTTGTAGTTCCTGCCTGCAGGATTTGAGCAACGGCACAATTGCACAATTAATACTAGTACATCGGTTGTTTTATGCCGTGGACCAGGACGACTTCAGTTCTAAAGTGGTCGTGAACAGAATAAAAATCTAAAAACGTGAACACGTAAAATTGCTTGACATAAAAGAGCAATAGTCATTTTAAACCAAGAATATCTTGTGGCTAATTTACCTCATAACTTATAGTTATAAAGTTGTCATTAGGTAGCAAAGCTGTACGACCGTGTTCTTAATTACTAAAAATCGTATTGCAAGACTTTATACTGCTGCTGATCGCCATTTAATAAAGATATTATTTCCATATTATTATTTTTAGATAGTGTGAAAATCAATACGTTTTAAAATGTGAAACAATGAATTTTTTTATATAATTTTGTCTCCATCTAAAAAAAAAGAATTATTAACATTAAATCGTTAAAAATAGGTGACATACGTGTAATCGCACCAATCAGACTCATTCAAATATTTCAAATAAAGTTCACGATTAGTTCGTAGAACGTGTCTATGAATCCGAGCTTTTTAGCTTTATCTTAAATGCAAGGCTGCTGGCTTCCATTAACGATGCTTAATAATAACATTAGCGATTTGTTCTTTTAGTGTAATAACTTGGCAGAGAAGGTTACTGTCCATCTGATATTAACACATTGACTACCATGTAGGTCATGGGTGCCCTACGCGGTGTTCTCAAGTAATCTTGTCGTATTCTGCTACTAAGCACCTGGATTGCCTAACTTTGTCTTTTTTGTTTGTTTAAAGTACGTTTTAGTCTTTTAGGTCTCTTAGAAATATTTCTCGGTATTTTCGTATTCGTCTTTCCCAGAGTCTACTAAATATTCCGGCGCTTTATTAAGAAGATCGAAGAGCGATATAATTACTATAGTGTGTCGCGTAGGACACCGGTGACCTACATGGCAGTCAACGTGTTAAGCAGTCGCATATTCCCACAGACAACATAACTTGCGCGATACGTGATTGGAGTAAGTTTTAGTCTTTTAGGTCTCTTAGAAATAGTTCTCGGTATTTTCGGATTCGTCTTTCCCAAAGTCTACTAAATATTCCGGCGCTTTATTAAGAAGATCGAAGAGCGATATAATTACTATAGTGTGTCGCGTAGGGCACCGGTGACCTACATGGCAGCCAACGTGTTAAGCAGTCGCATATTCCCACAGACAACATAACTTGCGCGATACGTGATTGGAGTAAGTTTTAGTCTTTTAGGTCTCTTAGAAATAGTTCTCGGTATTTTCGGATTCGTCTTTCCCAAAGTCTACTAAATATTCCGGCGCTTTATTAAGAAGATCGAAGAGCGATATAATTACTATAGTGTGTCGCGTAGGGCACCGGTGACCTACATGGCAGCCAACGTGTTAAGCAGTCGCATATTCCCACAGACAACATAACTTGCGCGATACGTGATTGGAGTACGTTTTAGTCTTTTAGGTCTCTTAGAAATAGTTCTCGGTATTTTCGTATTCGTCTTTCCCAGAGTCTACTAAATATTCCGGCGCTTTATTAAGAAGATCGAAGAGCGATATAATTACTATAGTGTGTCGCGTAGGACACCGGTGACCTACATGGCAGTCAACGTGTTAAGCAGTCGCATATTCCCACAGACAACATAACTTGCGCGATACGTGATTGGAGTAAGTTTTAGTCTTTTAGGTCTCTTAGAAATAGTTCTCGGTATTTTCGGATTCGTCTTTCCCAAAGTCTACTAAATATTCCGGCGCTTTATTAAGAAGATCGAAGAGCGATATAATTACTATAGTGTGTCGCGTAGGGCACCGGTGACCTACATGGCAGCCAACGTGTTAAGCAGTCGCATATTCCCACAGACAACATAACTTGCGCGATACGTGATTGGAGTAAGTTTTAGTCTTTTAGGTCTCTTAGAAATAGTTCTCGGTATTTTCGGATTCGTCTTTCCCAAAGTCTACTAAATATTCCGGCGCTTTATTAAGAAGATCGAAGAGCGATATAATTACTATAGTGTGTCGCGTAGGGCACCGGTGACCTACATGGCAGTCAACGTGTTAAGCAGTCACATATTCCCTCAGACAACATAACTTGCGCGATACGTGATTAGAGTACGTTTTAGTCTTTTAGGTCTCCTAGAAATAGTTCACGGTATTTTCGGATTCGTCTTTCCCAGAGTCTACTAAATATTCCGGCGCTTTATTAAGAAGATCGAAGAGCGATATAATTACTATAGTGTGTCGCGTAGGGCACCGGTGACCTACATGGCAGTCAACGTGTTAAGCAGTCGCATATTCCCACAGACAACATAACTTGCGTGATACGTGATTGGAGTAAGTTTTAGTCTTTTAGGTCTCTTAGAAATAGTTCTCGGTATTTTCGGATTCGTCTTTCCCAAAGTCTACTAAATATTCCGGCGCTTTATTAAGAAGATCGAAGAGCGATATAATTACTATAGTGTGTCGCGTAGGGCACCGGTGACCTACATGGCAGTCAACGTGTTAAGCAGTCGCATATTCCCACAGACAACATAACTTGCGCGATACGTGATTGGAGTAAGCTTTAGTCTTTTAGGTCTCTTAGAAATAGTTCTCGGTATTTTCGGATTCGTCTTTCCCAAAGTCTACTAAATATTCCGGCGCTTTATTAAGAAGATCGAAGAGCGATATAATTACTATAGTGTGTCGCGTAGGGCACCGGTGACCTACATGGCAGTCAACGTGTTAAGCAGTCACATATTCCCTCAGACAACATAACTTGCGCGATACGTGATTAGAGTACGTTTTAGTCTTTTAGGTCTCCTAGAAATAGTTCACGGTATTTTCGGATTCGTCTTTCCCAGAGTCTACTAAATATTCCGGCGCTTTATTAAGAAGATCGAAGAGCGATATAATTACTATAGTGTGTCGCGTAGGGCACCGGTGACCTACATGGCAGTCAACGTGTTAAGCAGTCGCATATTCCCTCAGACAACATAACTTGCGCGATACGTGATTGGAGTACGTTTTAGTCTTTTAGGTCTCTTAGAAATAGTTCTCGGTATTTTCGGATTCGTCTTTCCCAAAGTCTACTAAATATTCCGGCGCTTTATTAAGAAGATCGAAGAGCGATATAATTACTATAGTGTGTCGCGTAGGGCACCGGTGACCTACATGGCAGTCAACGTGTTAAGCAGTCGCATATTCCCACAGACAACATAACTTGCGCGATACGTGATTAGAGAATTGTAATATGACTTACCCAAATTTGTAGGTTCCAAATTTATTTTCGTAATTTTGGTAAAGTATACGAGCGTTTTGGTTAGAATCGAAGGTCGGAATTTGGGCAGCAACAGCTACTGCTATCAAACTCAATAATAGTACCTGTAGAAAAAATCACAATCAATCCTTATAGGGCCCTTTAAGAGACAAACAAACGAGGCTGGATCGCCAGATTAAGTGCGAATACCATATAATAGTCGAAGAAAATAATGAATTATATAAAAATAAATAAAATAAAGTTCAGTTTATAATGCCAGTGAGTGACTACCAAAAAATATTGAACACACAAAAGTATTCTAAAATATTTTCTTAACTTTTTATTGCTTTGGGTGGGCGATCGTCATCCAACGTTTTTGCAAATTACATCGTCGACCAAAACGATGAGGCAACACGCAAGCGCTGTCGCCCTTAACAAGTCATTTTAACCCACACACACAACTTAACCCACAGACACAACCCACTAATTTTCCTACCAGATCTTCTCAGTGGGTCAAGACTCAGATCCGGTGGTAGATTCAGCGAGGCACTGCTCTTGCTAGGGCGGATGATAGAATACCCCAGGACGAGCCCCGTGAGCTCGCCCACGAATTAAGACGAAGCCAGAATAGCCTCTCGGTGTAGTGGGCAGATATAAAGATAAAAAAATATATTTTAAGCTATTGCATAGCTTTTATCGCGGGCCTTGAGCGCGGCGACCGAATCATGAAATTCCATAACGAAAAAAACCTAACACCCCTCACTCCGCCTACCATGTAGCTCGCGTTCAACACATTCATACGTTGCGCTTGTGTAGTGTTTGTGAATAAGCGCGTGGCGTGACGTCACACTGCATGCGCATCATGAAAAGTCTACCCATCTCTCTCTCGCGCGGTCTAGCTTATGAGTGTGAGGGGGACAGTTAATGTTTTGCTTTTATTAATGTTTAATATAGCGTGGTCTTGTTTTGTTATTGTTTTAATATTAAATTATCATTGTCTAATTATAATTGCATAAGTTGATAAAAAATGCAATGCAATAGCTTTACCGCGGCAGTTCCCGAGTGCCACACGTTTGTTTTTAATAGAATTTCTATGTTACTAACACAAAACAATAAAACTCTATCTCCGGTGACTTAAGCTCGTACAATATAATTTAGTTTGGAACATAACTTCAAAAAGGAACTTAGGGACTCATTAATATAATCATATAAACTTTAAATATACACTTACGAACCAGTTTCATTTTTAAATGGCCGTCCTGATGAATTTACTGAACTGGGAAGGACTGTGATTTAACTGAACAATGCGGTCCTTTTATATTGCGTACAGTCAAGTTTTTACTCTATTTTTCTCAAAAAAGATTTCATGTCGCGGAGGAATAACAGGTAATTATTGCTTTTGTATATATGTACATAAAATATGTGTTTGTGCAGCCTTCGTTTTATAGACATTAAGGGTTAAAGTATAAAATTGCCGATTTGCACTGAAAAATTGAAATTCGTTTTTTTTTTTCATTTAACATATTCATTTAATCAAAATATCTACCATATTATTATTATCTATACATTGCTGCCATCTGATAGGAAGGTCGTTTATGCCTTCGTGATAGAACTCTGGTGAGCTTTTTTTTTTATTGCTTATATGGGTAGACGAGCTCACAGCCCACCTTGTTTTAAGTGGTTACTGGAGCCCATAGACATCTACGACGTAAATGCATATTGTACCGCCTCCTCGGAAGAAAACTTTTATTACGTAGAAAATTGTCCAAATCACGAAAAAAATGGTAGTCCGTTGGAGCAAGGTCTGGCGAATACGGAGGGTGACGAATGGTTTGTAATTGGAGTTCCTGTAGAGTTAAAACGGTTCCTCGTGTTTGCTGAGGTCTCGCGTTATCATGGAGCAATGGGTAGTTTGGCTCGGATCGGCTTCAACCATCTCTTTCAATTATTATTCATTATTATTCACATGTGTGGGCGGTCTTCCATGTGGTTCGTTCTTCAAATCAAAATTTCCATCACGAAAGCGTTTAAACCAAAATCACACGGTGCGTTCATTAGCAATCCCTCTATAAACGTAACATTGATGTTGCGAGCTGTTTCTGCAGCGTTAGTAATGCGTCGGAACTCGTATTTAAAAATCACTCGAATTTTCGAAGTATCAATCTTTTTTGTCTAAGCTGAATTAAAAAAAACAACTGAATTCGATGATCGAATGTTGCACATTTTTTAAAAGAAGAACCTCATAGGTACCATTTGAAAAAGTTTCACTCAAAAATCTCAAACCATGAAGGTTCTATGTTGAAGTACTTATTACAATAAAACGGTAGTTTCATACTTTAGCCCCTATTATTACAAAACTGTATGAGAGAGTATTATTATACTACACAATTGAGACTTAGACCTCATGTCTCAAGGTGAGTGAAGGTATGCACGTGTAGCGATGCCTATGTGCTCCGATAACCAGTTAACATCATTTATTTTAAGCAATGAAAAAAAAGATGCCTAACAAAAAACCTAGAACGGACTAAGGACTGTACTCACTCCAAATGTGGTTTGTATATATTCAACACAATCCAATACGAGTCTGATTGCGAACCAATTGCTAAGTGTTCAATAATTTGAAAATTACGTGTTATTAATGTCGTATGAATTAATTCGAATAAGAAACAGTTAATTCTATGCACAGTTAAGTAAGTTAAGTAAGTTTATTAGATTATTTATTGTTTTGATGGCACGATATACTATTTCATAGTAGTAGTAGTAGTAGTAGTATAGTAATAGTAGTATTATAGTAGTAGTAGTTTCATTCATTCATAGTAGTATAGACCACAAATGAATAATGAACGAACCGACCATAATGAAACAACAACTAAAATAACTTCTCAAAAAAAATAACTTGACGAGAGTTCATTAAAGTTTCAACGAGAATACGCTTCAGACTCAGTCTTACTGTACTTTTAACTATGTATAGGTATACCTCAACCTGTATAGGTCAACCTATTTTACTCAAATATTAACATGGTCAATGACCTTGTAATTGATAAACGATGGTAGTAGTGATGGTTTGAAGAGTAGGACAGACGTTATTACACTGTAAAGTTTATGACCTAATCTCTTAATGTATTAGTATTCTTATCGCTTTTCCCCCACATAATCGCTAATAGCATAAGGAGCTATTTCAGTTTCTCACGGACTAGTAGGCGAGCTCAGGGGCTCAATCTGAGAGAGTTTACTAACACTGGCTCTAGCAAGATCAGTGATTAGCATAATCTACCACCGGATCGGAATCACGACCCTATGAGGAATTCCGGCAAAAAACTCAGTAGATTGTGCCTATGAGCTAAATCATCAGCATAGCATCTCAAACTCTCCATCGAAATCATCGACAGCTTAACGAAGACTGTGGTCGGTGCTTGTAAAGCCTAAAAGTATCGAGAGCAGACCGAGAACAAATGTAATTATATGGATCCCAGAAGACATGTTTTGAGCGATGGCGATTTTGCGTTTTCCCGTCGCCTGGATCGGATATGTAATTAGCAGCAGCCATGATAGGAGGGTTATCGTGTCGCGCCGTTTTATCATAGTAATTATCGCTTATGAAGCTGGACGAGCACAAGGTTTTTATTATAATTTGATCTCAGCAACACTGGCCATATCTCGTAGAATAAATACGAGAGTGTGTATGCTGGTTTTGCCAGCAGCTTATAGACCAGAGGATGATGCATGCAACTGTTTACCGGGGAATATAATATAACCTTTTTGATTATTTCTGAATTATAATTATAACTCGTGTGTAAGCACGGGTCACATATGGCCAAATCTAAAGGCGAAATTATATACACTAGAATACTATTCCATAAAATTTATTTACATTGTCATAATTATTGTACTATTTACAGGAGGCAATATTTTCTAATTATATTTATGTAATTTAGCCGACGAGGGAAGCTATGACCGCTGGCGGTATTGCTCCTCCAGCTCCTTGTTGGATTTGTGGCTGGAAACCGTTCTCGTCGGCGATGTACGTAACAGTATACGTGATTCCGTCAGGTGCCACCCAAGAGTACTGTCCTTGAACCGATATAGCTTCATTTTCTGTACCTTGGTTTTTCAGTTGACCCTGTTCTTGGTGCTTACTGCCATCCGACAGCTCCCAACTAAAAACAAGAATATTATATATTTCACAGTAACACAATACAAATTTAAACATAGATCCGAGTGAAAGATAACTAACGCAAAGTCGTAAGCGTTCAAGCCATCATTGTTGCTGTCATAGCGAAGGATCTGTACGTCCTGAGGGTTTTGGGGAGCAGCCGATGCTACGGCGACAAGGGCGACGATCACGAACTGAAAAAAATATTAAAAAACAAATTTTACAATCCTTGTTTCCTGATCGTCCGTTCACAAACACTTTTAGCAATCACGTTCACGTTATTCTTGATTTCACTTCACTTTTCCCAGTACTGACCAGTTTCATTTTTGTTTTGCTTTTGTTTTGAACAACCTTCTTTTGCAGAAAGCACTTGACGTGTGGTATGAATACGTATTCAAACGTTCCTCTTATATACGTATGGATCTCTTCTAATACTTGGTTGCAACACCCCGTTTGAGCCGGCGTTGCTTCTTAGTACGCAGCATCTATCGAGTTACACTCGGGTGAACGTCGCTGTACGTACACACAATTGACTTAATCTGTGTGAGTGAGTGTTTGTAAACATTTAATTTGACCCATGCAACTCATCTTTAGTAATACGTGTATAAATGTCAATGTTAATACATAATATAAAAGGTCACAATATCATTTTACACACAATACATGATTATTAAAAGTTTACGGGGTCTGTAATTTCGTAGTTATAATATATGACAAATTATCATTACACTTCATACGTAAAGTTTTGCTTTGATAAATGTGTTGTTAATGTGTTCCTATTTAGAAACAAAACATACCTACAATAATCACTGATTAGTCTTCATAATGAGAAGCCATGAAATGCTCTTGTGAGAATTGGAACTCTTATTTCATCTTAGCCATTAATGAGTTACATAATTAGGCACCGATATAACATTACGCATTTTAATGGTTCAATTGAAAAATTAGCATTTGTAACTCTTTGTTCTCGTCGCATTGAATTTCAAAGGTAAAATAGCAGCAGAAACAGTAGCAGATATTAAGGTGGTAAAGATGAAATATCTTGAACAGTTCGACGATAATTGTTTTTTAATTACTGAAATTCGTCTATGCATAAACACAAACAACAACACAGGTATATTATACCGGTATATATACAGGTTTATATATATTAGGTATGCAAAATTTTTAATAGAACAATGTCAAAACGAACTAGTGAGCAGGGTTAGATGGGATACGTTTGTTTTGCACTCTTAGCCAGAATGTTGTGCCCATCAAACTAAGTTGAGCGTTTGATTTTAATCGATAAAGCATTCCAGTCATTCAGTAGCATTTTCCTAACCCTTAATACAAAATACGGTAATAACGATCCTATTTCAACAATAAACTCTTTCCTGGAACCCTTTTCTGATGAATGAGAACGAAAGGGAGCTTATAAATGACAAAAGATACGGCTCAAGTATCCATTCTTACGATATGCACGGTAGGCAGCGGCTTGGCTCTGCACCTGGCATTGCTGAATTCCATGGGCGACAGTAACCACTCACCATGAGGTGGGCCGCAAGCTCGTCTACAAGAGCAATAAAAAATCCATGTTCAATGAATTTTCTACTATTCACGTGATTTGACAGTAGACAGTATTTAGTAGACAGTAGACAGTAGACGAAAATTGCACGGACGGAGGAGTATAAAATTTCCCACGCTTATAGAGAATATAGAGAAGGAGTGCTAATATTTTCTAATATCTGTTTAAATTATGCATAAAAAATACATTAAATCAATAAAAAAATATTACACACACTACCATGTATTTGACACATACACGCATACATACTATTTTTGTTTATTGTCAATTTTTTCTTATTGCGTATAGTCTGTGGTCAAATTGAGAATAGATTAAATATTGTTTGTCTTTATTAATATTTGTTTAACAAAATGTAGTCTTGGCGAAATCTGTGATTATATATAAGTATAACAATCTGATGATAGAGATAATAAAGTTCAAACTTATAATTTAAATTAATTATAGTCGAATTTCGACTACCGGGGGAACACTAGTATTCATAATATTGCGAAAATTTTAATATAGTATATTACATATAATACAATACTTTTTTTGCTTATGTGGGTGAACGAACTCTCGGTCTAGCAGGGATGAAATGATTATCTGGGCCCATAGATATTTCAACATAAATGCCACAACTCTAGTGAACTGAAGCCAAAATATCAATTGAATCATGCAGGGGGAGTGCTGCTCTCATCTCTAGGCTGGTGGTCTCAAATACCAGCTACTTCCATTTCATTTCAGTCCATACAGAGCCGTTAGGGTTGTCAAGAGTTCATATGGAATGTTTGAGCCTCTAGGTCTACGGAGGTTTTTTTTACTTATTGTTTTCATGAGTGATGGCCCGAAAACCTTTCTAGTTTCATTAGGACAGGCGGGCGAGCACGGGCGGCAAGCACGTCTAATTTTAATTCCTTTTGAAAGACACCTTTTTTATTATCTTATTTCGGCTCACGGTATACTCGATGTTAAGTGGTTACCGGAGCCCATAGACATCTACAACGTAAATGACGCACCCACCTCGAGACCTGAGTGGTAAGGTCCCATTTCTAACAGTACAACGGCTACCCTGCCCTTCAAACCGAAACGCATTACTGCTTCACGGCACACTTAACAACAACTTAAGGATCGCTGCTTTAAGAAATCGTCTACTGCCGGATAGGAACCACGACCCGCTGAGATGATCCGGTGAAAACTCAGCGGGCTGATGCACTGATTGCACGTCGAACTGTTTGGCGACTTCAACTAGTTACCAGAAACCTTAAGCGTGCTCCTACTGCTAGAGCTGCAGGCGTCTATTAATAGAGTTAGTGGATCGAATGAAAGTCACCGTATTTTATTGTCTTTAAAACTTGATGGGTAGACGGCTGAACACCGCCAAGGACAAGAAGAAGTGGTGTACCTTAGGGGAGGCTTTTACGCGAAGGAGAAGATAAAGAAATAATGTAAATAATATTCAATAATAAATTAATATAAGAAGCTAACTTTTTAATCCTAAACTAACTTTTTAAACTTTTTAAAACTTTTTATTAAAAAAAAATTTATAATATATCTATTAATAAATGTTCAAATTGTTTGTAATTAAGTATCAATTATTATTATTATTATTATTAATAATAATATAAATAATAATAATATTATTATATCTTGATGCTGATTATTCATTTAAATCAGAAATAGTAGAGACACAGGCAAGTCTACTTCCCCACTATTCCATCTTAGTACTAGAATCTGGAATAGTATTCCTAATGCCTGTCTTATTTAGTGTGGCTGACGGTGGACCCCACGAGCATCTCCACAATTTAGCTCCCTTGCACGCTAGACCACCTGATGGTCTGGCGCTACCAAGGGAGCTACTGGAACCCCCGGCTATGGTAAGATAGTCGGCTTAATCGGAGTGATATGGGAGTGCTCATAATGAGTGCCCCCATGGGACTGAGCTGTCCACACTCGTCACTTCCCCCCACATTGTTGGGGTGCCCCCCTATGGGGACCCATTTTCCACCCCCGAGGGTGGACCACTCCCCCGTTTGGGGAGTGTTTTAAGTCGGCCCCTCCCCGTGACGGACTTCCCCTTCTGGGGAGCCCGGAGCGGGTGAGCGCCAAACTAGTGCCGCGGCTCCCCCTCTGATTTGTAGAGGCGGGGCCGCGGCATGGGGCCGGTGGCGGGCCCCTCGTCTGCTGTCTGTTGCCCTGGTTTCTTGTATATAGATGTATATAGTAGTATAGTTAGTTTAGTTAGAATTAGTTAGATTGTAAGGGAAAAAAAAAAAAAAAAAAAAAATGGAGGACAACACGACGCCGGAGGATCCTGCTGCCGGGCGTCATCCCTGGAGCCATTCAAGCCCATCGTATTATGTATAAGTATATATGTTTTGTCGATGTGAGTGTGCCGAGCACGCTGCGAACAGTCCCCTCCCATCTCGTCCTGCATCTATATCACCCCTGCCCTATGTGGCAGGGAGCTTCGTCCCGGGCAGTGGGGATTGCCCCGAGGCCTGTTCCGTGCCCCCGAAAGGGGGTACGACGACCCTTCTTCTCTTATTTAGTAAGTACGCCTTATGGCGTATAATGCGTCAACATTGACGCTATTGTTCTGTCTATATCTGACGTGCAATAATCATCCTTTTCATTTTCAAGGATGACATAGTCATTATTTCAGTGTAGCGGACACTTCTATCTATTATCTTTACGTGAGAGGCAGCTTATGACATAAGCGATTGCTTATCAGTAATTCCTAACCAAACTAATTGAGATAGATAATGGTTAATTTTCAGACAGCCTTCTATTTTGGAAGCGTGAGTTTTTTAAATTTTTATACCTGAATTCAACACTATACATCGAATATGATGATGTTGGACCAAAAATACGTTCTCTTGTTTAAATAAAAAATGATATATCCAGAATTAAAATTATCAATAGAAGGTTGTGTTATAAAAGGCACATGTTCTTTTGGCATGTCTGTCACTAAAGAGTATCCATTGTTATTGATCTCAATGTTGAACATAGATGGGGTGGAGTTACAGTTATATAGATTACATTAACAGTTATATAGAAAACATTGATTTGTTTTTAATGTTTTCACGATTATAATTGTAGGCGATTTCTTAAGCGCAATTTTAATGTCTGTGATAAATGTTAAAATCGGTGTTTAAATATTTTTTGAAATCTTTTTCGCTTTTTTTTTAAAAATTCGGTTTGCTAATTCGAATTATAA